>NC_135067.1:2727272-3030303 GCF_051401765.1 Calliopsis andreniformis | reverse complement strand
TAATCACTTTGGTCTGTGAATAGCTCAAATAAAAAAAAAGTTCCTGAATTTCTATAGATTTCTCGGGCTTCTAGGTAGAAGTAACATCTCAAAGATACATACTTATTCGTGCGACCGATTATTTGCGGGATGAATAACCTATTAATAATTAGATGAATACAAATGCATATAATGAATAAACCAAACTCCATGCTAACGAGTAGGTGGATGTTATGAATTAATGAGAAATAATTCATACTTTCTTTATAGAGATCAAGGAAGTATCAGAAAATATTAATTTTTTCAAACCCTTGATATAAACACTCTGTATAACTACACTCGCCCTACTGAAGATTTTGTTTTACATTTAGCTTCTTCCTCGTCAGATGGTTAAGCAAAAACGACCATCCAGTATATGAAGGAATAGAGGGAAAGGTCATCTTATTACCTCCTTTGGGGAGCTTTATCAGCTTTTCTAGTAATAGCTTTTCTTTTTCAGTGCCCTAAACGAACGCTGCGTAAGAATTAACCCTGGATAAATGTGACCTTTCTAAAAAAAAACAATATTAAATACGGCATTAAAGCCCTTTCTGATTTCAAGAACCTTATGTAGACATCTAAGGAAAACCAGAAGACTTTAGATTATGTATATTCCAGTTAGTGGAAGGTCCAAATGTATCTACTTTAAGACTAAGGATGGGATTAAGATCGTGAGTCCAGTTTCAATAATGAATCCGGAATTAAATGGGTTTAGTTCATGGGTTTTGAATACTGTTCTTAAGGAATAGTGCTGTATTCATTATATTTTTTTATTGCAAAGCAAAACGACATACCTAAGTCAGATATTTCTATTTTCAAAATATTGACGTACAAGGTTTTAAATTTTTATCTTGTATTACGAATTTGCATCTTATTGTAATCTGGATTTTTAAGGAAGAAATTCTTTTTGTTCAATCCAGTTCTACAAAAACACATTCTCTCTTGTACGTCAGAAATTCAGTTTCTTGAAAATATAACCTGTATCGTTTTGTTTTACAACTACATGTATTAGGCTAGTGTATACAAAATGTCAGATTTTATAAAGAATATTAAGGAGGCAGACTAGTCACGTGACTTTTCGAGATTGCCAAGTCAGTATCTGCTGTTACAGTTTTCGTTACAGGAATAGCATTACCTACAGACACGTAACTGTTTATGGAACATGAGATGGAGCTATTCTATGATTTAGAATTAGGGACGCAGCTTAGAAAATTTCCCCCTCCACTATACATATTATCACACGAGCCACGTGTATGTGAGCTCGGCGCATCGACAGCTGAGAAAAGCCGAGAGCGAAGGTAGATGTGACCTTTACCCTCGTTCTTGAAATTATAAACAACTATTCATGTTGCCGGCAAGAGACACGAGTCATGCATGATTTTTTCAATTGCCCAAATATTTTCATTTTTCGATTTGTTAAAAGGGAGCAGTGACGGTTCTACTCTTCAAGAGACCCGAGACCACACAAATATTTGGAGTCCCATTGTAATAAATAAATTATGGGCAATGTGTATTGTTTTATTTGTATGCAATACTAAATACACATAAAATTAAGAATACTTGGATAAAGTATTTGAAAAGGCATTTGTTTCACATTTATCGCGATAATAATGTAGCTATATAATTCAGACTTTAGGTGCGAAAAGCTAACAATAACTCAATATACTTTCATCCGATTTGCTTCAAATTTTGGTAGTTATTGCTAAAGCTACACAGGTCCCAAGATGACTGCTATTCTTTAATTAAACGCTGTTGTCGTTTAATTTCTAGATTCATCCCTCAGACTTTCATACAACTTTCTGAGAATCACACCAAAGATTCTCATTCTAATTGTAACTTAGAAAATGAAAATATTCGGACAATCCAAAAGATCGTGCGTGGCTCTGCCTGCGTGCCACTTGCCTGCGATTTGGATAGCGTTTGAGTTTCAAAAGCGAGAGAGTAAGCTTCACTTTAAATACGCCTTCTTTTTTGATTTTCCGAAGCTGTCTGAAGTGGTCTGAAATACCGAGTTCACGTACATGCAGCTGATTCGATAGTATGTGTAATAGAGGGGAAAATTTTCAGTAACGTATGTCATTAATTTGGGTATCACAGATTCCTATTCCACATCGCCAGCCTTCCTAATTAGACGCTGCTTTGTTTGCGCAAGCTTAGCTAAGCTTGTCACATGTTTTACTCTGTTTTATTGATAACCCAGCAAAAAGCAATGCTGAGACATGGGTATACAGGAGCTAACTTTTCGTCCTTAAATGAGAAGCTTTTGTCCTGACAAAGGGTTTACTCGAAAGAAAAAAGTTCAATGCAGCGCAGTCAACTCGTAATTTCGTTCAAAACACTCTTTAAATTACATAAAATTGCTTGGATTTCACGACTGTGAACAGTCTTTTTACTCTACTTTGTAACACTCGTATTACGAAACATCAGCAGAATCTCGTTAAATCACGAGTTAAATGCGCTCCATGGAACTTTTTTCTTTCGAATAAACCATTTTTCAGCTTAAAAGCTTCCCATATAAGAACGAAAAGTTAGCTCACGTAAAACCCTATCTCAATATTGCTTTCTGCTAGGTTATTAATCAACTAGAGTGAAACATGTGACAAGTTCAGTTGGGCTTATGCAAACGAGGCAGCGCCTAATTAGGAAGGCTACCGATGTCGAATCGGAATCTGTGATAACCAAATTAGCAACGCGGGTTACTGAAAATTTCCCTCTCTACTACACACGCTACCGAATCAGCAGCATGTACATGAGCTCGGATCGCTTTGGAAAGTTGAGAGACAACGTAAATGTAAAGTGAACCTTACTCTCTTGCTCCTAAAACTGAAATATTGTCCAAGTCGCGGGTAAGCGGTACGAACCACGTACAATCTTTTGGAGTGTCCAAATATTTTCACTTTCCAACTTACAGTTAGGAGGGGATTCTTTGATATGATCCTCATAGAGTTACATGAAATTTTGAAGGATGAATCTAGAAATCAAACGATGACATTTTGTGAAATATTTCGTGTTATTGCGTATTTCTTAGTAACAACTAAAACCAATCTGTACGCAGACTGTAACATGACGTATGGTATACCTGGGAAGATATACATAAAATGATCACATTAGCACCGGTTATTCTTCCATGTATGTATGTATGAAGCCCGGTGACAATCGAGAACACATACATAGGAAGAATTTTTAAATTCAGTTTTCTCGAAAACTAAATGTTTTATAAAAAATTATGTTCTTTACCTTCAATTTACTTTTACCTGTAGAATCACCCTCTTCCTAGTCGTATTGCACGCCTTGCCATATCCTATACACGGAGAAGTAAACAGTATCTTTAAAGCAACCGGTTGGGTGGTTACGGATGATAGTTGCATTGTAAGTGACACGTCCCAGGTTCTCGTTACCCAGTGTGGAAAGAACATCTTCTTCTTCTTTAAATGTTTAAATTATATGTAACGGTACTTTATAAATATTGTAATTTTTTAATATAAATTTTCGCTCATAAATATATATTTAACATATATATATATATTTGCACTTTTTTCCTTGTCTTTTATCGAGGAATTTCCATTGCCTAGACGCAGCGTCGAAACACACAATGCAACGTCTTCGTGTGTATGTGATTTACTCACTGATCCCTATACCTGGATACGGTATGGGGCTTCTGAATATAGGCTGCTGATGCAAGCAATAAAAGTGCCGCCATGTTATGAGAATACAACATGCGCGACGCTTGTGGGAGACCAGAGATACTAAGATTTTCAGTTCACACGTATACTTGTAGTGCTATCTGATACTAGTCGACGCCACGGGCGACATTCGACAGTCGGTCTTGGAGTAATTAGTTTTATGTACAAATTTTCTACAATACGCAAAGTACTAGATTTTTGGGATTGTGCAAAGTGAACAAAAAAATAAGCACACATGTGAATTGAAAATCTGAGTATCTTGGGTCCCCCACAAGCGTCGCGCTTGTTGTATTCTAACAACATGGCAGCACCTCTATTGCTCTCATCAAGCTAAACCCAACTCCGTATCCGCATATAGAGATGAGTGGATCTACTGCATTTGTTTTCTCATGTGTTGTATGAGGTTGTGTGCGTTGAACGTAGCAGCTAGCCGCAACGTCAGGCGCACTAGTTTTATTTTCTGTAAAACCTACATACGCATGAATATGTATATATGTAATGTGTACTTATTTTAAAGAGAAATTCAAATATATTTTTTAGATATATATTTATGAATGAAAATTTGTACAAAACTGCAGTATTCGTGAAATAATGCTATATGCAATTTTAATATTTTAAAAAGATAAAAAAGTTCTTACCATACTGGATATCGAATGTAGAATCCGCCACTTAGAAAAAAATCGTCGTCCTCAACTACCCAACAGCCTTCATACAGAATGCTATTATTAATTTTCAAAGATATGTATACAGACTTGTTTTAATTGTTCATAAAAAATAAGCGTAGAGATGTTCCACAAAACTTCATCTCTCCTAGAATTCGTCCCTCAGAATTTCATAAAAATCTCTGGGGTCTTATTAATATCGGATTTACGCATACGAGGTAACTTCGTGATCCGTAAAACAGGGTTCCGAAAAATATGTACATCTAGCTTAGGTGAGTCTTGACGCATTGGTATCTCTGTATCTCTTTTTTATGCAGGGGTCATTGAATAAGTTAGAGACAAAAATAAAAATTGTCGATGCGGCCAGAATCGTTTCAGTTGGCTGTACGTACGCATTATTTTACCAGAAATTCCGTACGCGTAACAGTGCAATTAAACAGAACAGCATTAGCAACAACTACCAAAAATTTAAAGCAAATCGGATGAAATGTGAAACAGATGCTGTTTCAAATACTTGATTTAAATATTCTTAATTTTATGTCTATTTAATTTTGCATAAAAATAGAATAATACGTATTGCCCATAATTCATTTATTACAATGGGGCACCAAAGATTGATGATGTTTCGGGTCTCTTAAAGACTACATTCGACTCTGCTCCCTTTTAACAAATCGGAAAATCAAAACATTTTAGTAATTAAAAAGATCGTACGTGATGTATGACTCGTGTCGCTTGCTGGCAACTTGAACAGTCGAATCTAAGTGTTTCAAGAGCGAGAGAGTAAAGCTCATATCTGCCTTCTCTCTCGACTTTTCTTAGCTGTCGGTGCGCCGAGCTCACGGACACGTGGTTGGTTCGGTAATGTGTGTAGTAGAGAGGAAAATTTTCAGTAACGCATGTTGCCAATTTGGGTATCACAGATTCCGATGCCATGTTGACAGCCTTTCTAATTAAACGTCGCTTGGTTCGCACAAGCCCAACTAAATTCGTCATGTAGTATATTCTGTTTTATCGATAATCCAGCAAAAAGTAATACTGAGGCATGCATTTACACCCTAACACAATTGAACATTATACGAACAATGAAAAAATTCAATGTAATGCGGTCTGATCATGATTTCGTTCAAAACATTATAAATTACATAAAAATGCTTAAATTCCACGACTATGAATGGTCGATTTTTGCTCTAGCTTACAGAGCTCGTATTACTAAATATCAGCAGAATGTCGTTAAATCATGACCAGACCGCGCTGTACTGAATCTTTTTCTTTCAAATGAATCCTTTTCCAGCTCAAAATCTTCTCATATAACAACGGAAAGTGTTAGGATGTAAAGCCTTGTTTTTGCCTTATTTTATCGGTAATGTCGCTGCTCTGACGTATTCGGATTTGCCCAATTAAAGAAGGTGGCATTTATTAATGTACTTCTCGGTTGAAAACTATTAATTATGAGGTTATTAAGTCTTTATTTGGTGACATAAATTGACAGAAAGTTATCGCAGAAGTGACTGAAAATATAAAGTAATCATTTGCAGAAGTTTATATACATGTCAAAAACAGAAGAATGCTACTGTCTATAATGTTGTATCAGAAAGTATAGAAAATATTATATGTACACCAAACTACAGGAAATACTGTATTTTTAATTACTATAGCAAGGCATTCTACCGTTCTCCATTACTTAGTTCAAACAGAAAGATCAAAAAAGTAGATAAGTGGGTTTCGCACGAGTCTACATAACTAGAAAATGGTTATATAAACATTTCATAAATTGTAATAGGAAAATTTATTAAATCAACCTACTGACTATTGCTTCCTTAAACACGTAAATAACTTTCTACTGAATAAACTGTATCAAAACGAAGAAGCTGCAAGGGCAATATTGATAGAGTTTTTGAATTCTAGAATAGTTTATAAAATTAATCGTAGAGATTAGTACACAAAATCACGTCAAATTTATTTTAATTAAATACTCGTATATAATGCACTGAAGAAATTGTTAGGATGAGGTTTAAGTATGGCTCAAACGGTTGGTAATCACTTTTGTAGGGATTTTCAACTGCTATGTTCTGCTAGTGACTATTAAAGTTATGATTACAAGCCCAAAGGTTGTTTATTATGGATTAATCTACTCTGCACGTGTACTTTTAGTGCTTCAACTCAATAATGATTAATGTTTTGCAGGCCTTGGATATTCGAATATCGCCGCGGTAATTATGCGCATAATAGATTCATTAGGCGCACGAACCCTTGCACCTTGTCCGTCATTTCCATTCTGTGGATGGTGGGCGTTGTCGACTAAATGGAGAAACCATTAACCATGGAGGTTATCTAACTTTGTTGCAATTTAATTTGAGATTTTAGTCGCCGCATTCCTCTCAGATTTTGTCGCAATTCGTCATATTTGTATGTATTTGTAAGGAAGCAACGTTATAAGTTGGATTTAAGTTAAATTTCATATATACACAGCAGTTTTGTATCCCATTTAAATTTGTTTCCTCATTTAAATATTTTTAGAGTATCACAGTACATGTAACCGACTCGCTAAGGCAACTGTCAACTATTGTGCTACGTCGCGTTAATTATGAAATCAATATAATATTTCGACATGATCATTGTTCTGAATCTGAATGCCTCTGTGATCTGGTATTTTGTCAACATCGGGAGTTTGTTCATCACGCAAGTGCCAAATATATTGGTGAGTCATTCAATACTTATACTTTTGTTTTACATACAATAGAATAAGTAGCAAATGAGAAACAGGGAAAAAGGAAACTGCCTACTTTCGATGATACTTCACTTTACTAAGGGTAAGCATGAATTACTATAGTTCATTCGATCCCTCCATTTCGGACAATTTGTAGACAAATCCTTTACAAGCAGTTACAACCTTTACTTTGGTCACCTTTTTGAATTCGACTAACAAGTGAAAAGTCTGTCAGAAGTAACTTTTACACGAGATGTTAACGCCCGGCGATAGGTCAAAAGTGACCCTGAATCCGCTGGCTCTGCACATAAATATAAAACAGTCCGCTATCCGAGGATTAAAGATGGACATTATGTCAACAAACAGGGAAAAATAGTCACAAGTCTCCCATTAAATCGAGCCATACTAATAACAGAACGTTGTTCAAGTGACCTTATTAACAAAATTACTTTTTGTTCCAACAAAAGAGTATTATGAGTTTTC
Source organism: Calliopsis andreniformis (assembly GCF_051401765.1). NCBI lineage: Eukaryota > Metazoa > Arthropoda > Insecta > Hymenoptera > Andrenidae > Calliopsis > Calliopsis andreniformis. Next base: position 3,022,750 of record NC_135067.1, on the reverse strand, counting down.
ACATTATATCGAATATCTATGGAATCGTATAGTATATGGAACAAAATTGAATTCAAAGTTTTACAATTCTAGATGTTCTACAATGTGATTTTAGTTAATAATGTAATTTTTAAAATAAGTATTATTCGAAAATTGAATATGTCTCCATCCTTCACAATCACAATCTCTCCGTTTGTACCACTAGTTCTGGAACATCCTGTATGTAACTAATCCTCGCTATAAACTATGGCATACACTACACAATATGTATTCTCATGCATCACTTAATTTCACGTAAATATGTATTTGAAAACAGTTACAATAAATATTGAAATATATGTACACATAAAAGTATAGCACTTTACGTTTATACGTATACAATTTCCTCAAAAATATCTTGTAACTTAATATTGTTCTTGTTATGATGAAGTTTCAAGTAATCAGAAGCGACAAGATATTCAGTCAGAGATATGGAAACCAGTGACTGTACATTGTCGTTTATTATCCATTTGGACTAACTTGTTTCCAGCAGTGTTTCGCATCAACTAGCACACTGACCAAGAGTGGATTTAGCCCCTTAGTAAGGGGTGTTAGAGTGCAGCCCTGCATCCACACAATCTGTGACCTATTTCGTCCGATAGCACGCGACGAAAACCCTGAAATGCACAGTCCTGCTGGATTTTCACGAATCCACTGCTTGCAAATCCGCGGGATAAGGCAAGATTTATGTGTGATTCATTGTCGTTTACTGAGCTTTGTTATCGTCGTGGCTTCATGGTCGCACATTACGAATCCATCGTGCAGAAGCCACCAGGATTCACTCTGATTTGGTTCACAGCTCGGTGCTTAATATACGAAATCGTTTACAAGGTCACTTTTAGGGAGGATACATACCCAGAAGCGTTAAAAACACATGCATCTTTGGGAACTTTTTAAAGAGAAACTGTTAAACTCTTTAGGAAAACATTTTCTTTCTATATGTAACACATTTCAAGAAATCTTTACACATTTTTCTTATATAAAAACAATGAGTCACATAAAAAATATAGCTAACATAACAGAAGACATTTTATTGAAAGCGTATTGCGATGACCACTGCTACTCAGAGGTGGATTATCTGAAATTAAAAATCCTTCAATTTCTAGATATTATAATAAAGTATATAGTTTTCATCGAGCCGAATTTTTGATAAATTAATTTTTAACAAAATGGCGGTAGCTGGAAGTTAAATTATCGATTTTCAAATGCCGCCATTTCGACCTTGAAAAAAGGTTTTCTATCATTCTATATGACCCCTCAGATAGTGTACCTTTGTCTTGAGAACATATTTAACCTAGTTGCACACCCAAAAAGTTTTTAATTGAAATCGGTGACAGCACAGATTATCGAAAAATTCACAGATCTGAATGTTTAGATCTAAAGTAAAACATATTTTGCTTTCTGACTTGGAAACTAAAATAGACTATTGTATATATGCGAAGAAGAAAGTTGCTCAAAATATCGTCTTTAACAACATATTTCGAGCTCTCTCAAATCAGCAAGGAAGCGATCCATTGACAATTTCCGTTTTTTAATACGACTGACACTCTATAGAAATATATATATTTTTATTTTGTTTCGTTTACTTATATTACCCTTTTGTAATAATCTAAATTTTTATTACTAAACAGTTTAAAGTAACCATAATTTATTAAAAAAGTAATATGAAATTTATTTTATTATCGTAAACAGATATTGTTATATTGAATAAAGTATATAAAATTTGTATTCGTATCATCAAAAAAAGGATATACTATAAATATTACAAGTATAGATAGTTAATTTTTCAACCTGAATTTAGGAGCTTTTTCATCATACATAATTTCTGAATACGCATACGGCGCTTTCCAGCTAGAGATATAGACAACATAGTGTAACACTGTGCTCAACACAGAATGTTCCAACAGGGACACAGTGTTACACTGTTCGATACAACAAAAGTCTAAGTTATAGCATGTAATGCATGTTTGCTACCAACAATACAAAATTTTGGTTTGGTAATCATGATTCCACTGTTCACACCGTAACAGTCTAGTTGGTGGAAAGGCTCTAAAAAAGTATGCAAAAAACGGCCGCGGTAAACCTTCGCACTCTGCAGAAAGATCGTGACGAATTCATTGTACTTCTTATTGTACTTTCTATTAAGTAAAATATAATTTTACGTTTCATTCTCTGTAATTTCAATAACATCTAAATTAGAAGACTAATAATCTTTATAAAACAAAAATGTTTCCAATAAAATTCAAATTTTAGGTTACATAATTTACTTTCTTGACTATATTAAAAATAGCTGAAAATTTGGCCACTTCTTGAAACATTAAAATTATAACTTAATTAGATACGCTAGCTATTCGGGTACAGATTCAGAAGAGTATAGTGTACTGCAGTATTACACTAAGGAACTAAACTACGTTCCAACAAGTATTTTACACAGTTCAGTACAATGTAACACACAGTGTTATAGCTGGAAAACACTCACAGAGTTGATTTAACGAGTTTAAATTTCATGATATTAAAACGACCCTGATCCTGAATATTCACATCACAAACAGGTATATGTATAGTTCCATACTATTTGATCTAATTCTAGATCAATAAACTTTTCGCAGCATTACATCTCGAGTGATATACAATGTTCTACTTTAACGAGTGTTCGAAGTAACAAAAAACTGTGAAGTTAACAGATATCACTTTGAATCACATTTCCTATGGCATTAATTAATGAAAATAAACAACAGCAAAAAGACAGAATATAACACTAATCAGAAAATACTTGTGATTACCTGGTTGAAAGCTTGTATTAAAAAGAAATCATAAAAGTACTCTACATCTGATACTACATCGGATTGTCAACTTGTAACAAGATTTAATAAGGTTTCCCTAAAAAAATTTAATTGTAATAAATATTTATTGAGAGCAATTTGCATTAAATGTAAGTTATAGCGATAAGAATATTTAGTATTAAGAATATTGACCTAATCCAGACCTGACAGTGGAACGTATCACCATACACTGCAAAAAACGTTCCAGAAAAAGACAGCAAAGCAACATAAAAACCCCTTTAGAATCGAACCTGGAGGACAACGAATCAATTAGGAACCTACTACACTATCGAAAACCATGTATGAATAACCATCCGGCATTAAAATGCGTGTTAAAACCAAAATGGAAGAATGTAGATATATGGGAAACTGTGCTGCCAGGCTGAGGACGCAAATATTGAGAAATGCCCTCTTCATTACGCGTACTAACGCACGGCTTCGAAAAGCTTCGGGCAACTTCGGGAGGTCGAGAGAGAAAGTAGAACGTGATGCGCACTCTCTCACTCTTTGAAATGTTTAAATCCCAATCGCTAGCAAGTGGGAAGCGCCATGCACCTCACGCGAGCTTTTCGATTGCCCGGACATTTTCAGTTTTCAACTTAGAAAAGTATTCCAATGAAAAAAAGTTTTGAAGAATTTTTGTTGCAGAAAAACTCATTTAAAAACCACCTGATTAGGTTTTGACTGTTAAAAAAGAGCTTTAAAAAAGAAACTCGTATGTTTATTAACCTAATTGCATTCAAACCACTGGATGAATTTCAATGAAAGTTTATGTCAAAATTTTATATTCTCATCTCAAGATCTTATTAGATTTAAAGCAAAATCGGTGCATGGATAATGATACTTACTCTTATGGTTACCTGAATTTTATACTTTATTAGAGTATATTATAGTATATTCGTTGTTCGTAACAATTTAAAAAAATGTTTCAAATTAGATTTTATAGAAAGAGGTTAAATAAACTTTCTCTCTATCTATTTTAATAAAGAAGAGGTCATAATCTGTTATTAAATAAACAAGCTAATAAATGTATGTACACGCAAGAAAAGCAAAAGAAAAGCAAGCTCTACTTTACAGAAAGGGGGAATTATAGGAAAACTACAAGTATTAATATATATAATTTTCTAGTAATCTGTCACACGACACAATTGTCATAAAACATTAACTACGTAACGATTAGCCATCGATGTGGTTTAACTGTTAACTGTCATGTAACGCGATCACCCCTCTAGGTGGTTCATCACATGAAACAAAAGAAACCCGATCATGGATCGCGCAGCATCGTACTTTTCGAATATCAGTGTAACGACTCGTGGGCCATGCCACTTGAAATGTATATACATATTCACTGTTTGTTTTTGTCATTTTTTTATAGTATCATTATACTCGTTTAAACGTTCTCATGTATCTAGATCTTTTTTTCGTGCGCTTAATGTTCCTTTGATTAATATAAATATTTTATATTGAAGACTGTGACAACGTGCACGTTACTGGCCCAGAATGGACTTTCATTTTATTACACTTGAATAATTTTCAGTATCAGAGTATTTATTTTGTAATAATTTTGAACTCTGCAGAGAAATTAATTCTGAATCAGAAACGGTTAATTCAATAAGAACAGTGTTTTCCAGACTAAATTGTGTTGCGTTAACTTTCCATATGAAGATTGTTATCTTCCCATCCAATAGCAAAATATATATGTGCATATATGAATGCCCGTACTCAGAAAACTTAAACATGCCAGAATTGTTACTCTGAGTATTCTTCACAAGCATACTGTTTGTCAGTCTTTCTTCAGTTGCTATACTCTTATTAAAATATATTTCTTACTTGCGGATAATTTCCAACAACTTCTTGCGAATGAGACTGTTTGGCGCATGAGTATCAGCTTAAACAGAAAGTTTAAAGAGCACACGATAGTAAATTAACATGTGCTTAAAGATTACATTACAAAATCTACATAACTATACATCTGTACAGTTATTTGTTATATACTTTAAGATTTAAACAATGTAAGGAAAAGTGTGGAATTGCAATAATAGATTATGAATTGAACCACTTCTTTATTCAAACAGATGGAGATAAAGTTCAGTCCACTTCTTTCCATAAAATCTAATTCTCTGTAAAACTAGTTTGAAACCTTTTTTTAAATTGTTACAAACAATGAATATATATGAGAAAATTCAGGTAACTATAAGAGGTAAGTATCATTATACATACACCAATTCTGCTCTAAATCTATTAAGATCTTGAGATGAGAATATAAAATTTAGATATAAAGTTTCATTGAAACTCATTCAGCCGTTTGAATGCAATTGGGTTAATAAACATTCGAAATTTTTTTTTAAAGAAAAGCTCTTTTTTAACAGTCAAAACCTAATCAGGTAGTTTTTAAATGAGTTTCTCTGCAACAAAAATTCTTCAAAACTTTTTTTCATTGGAATACTTTTTTAAGTTGGAAGCTGAAAATATCCTGGCAATCGAAAAGCTCGTGTGAGATGCGTGCCGCTTACCGCTTGCTAGCGATTGGGATTTAAACATTTCAAAGAGCGAGAGAGTGCGCATCACGTTCCACCTTCTTTCTCGACCTCCCGAAGCTGTCCAAAGCACCGAGCTCTCGGTAAGCGGCTAAGCGGCCCATGCGTTAGTATGCGTAATGGAGAGGGTAGTTCTCAATATTTGCATCCTCAGTCTGGTAGCATAGATAGGAAGTATATAGCTCCATCTTTTTTGTATTCCCTGAAGTCTAATGCGCATGCATCAGAGATATGATGAAGATACAGAAAGATTTTGTATATCTGTAGCTATACTCTGATGTTGGCATCATTGGCCTGTATCCAATGCCACGTATAGTCTTGTACATACAGGGCGTTTCTGAACGACGCAGCATAACTTTAATAGGTGATTCTAGACACCAAAATAAGATGAAAATCAAGAATAACGATTTCGGGTTTGAGGCATTGTTTGTTCGTTACAAGATCTAAAAATTTAACAGAAATTACCAGAAATAAGCCGTGAGGAAGTCTCGAGCAGTGGTTATTCGTATGCTGATGTAGCCATGACACAAAGGAGGGAAAGATCACTCATCGTCGAACAACTACCTTCCCTCCCTTGCGTCAAAGCTCGCGGCTCGATTTCGATGCCCAAAAACAAGGGGCTATAAAAGACAAGGATAGCATTAGGTGTTAAGAGTAGGAAAAATTGAAGGTTTTTATTTGCATACCGATTTTCACGCAAGTAACACCAATCAATTTCTTGTGCTTTCCCGAAAAATGATATCAAACACGACACGATTTCGATTATTTATAATAAACACACATAAAACTTGGTTTATAGAAAGAATGATCATGCTCGTCTGCGCATAGAATGCTACGAAAAGTTCCAATTTACTAATTCCCTATTATTCACTGTTTTGCTTAAACAAATAGTTTTCGAAAATGAAATAAGTTAAGAGCTATTATGCTTTCAAGAACTATTCGAAACATGTAGTAAGCATGTATGTATAGTAGTAAATATCCCGGTTGAAGTTGGTAGACTATCCTTACTTATTAAAATGTATTTAGAATCCAACGATCCTAACTTACTGAAAGAAAACCAATACAATTTTGAATAGAAATATTAATATATATATTTTTATATATGTTTATCTATATGTTTATATATTTTTTTATTTTATTACTTCGTTCTTTTAAATCAGTTTATAGCAAGGTATTTACGAGGTTACAAATTGAATATTTTTCGACCTTGGTAAATGTAAAATGCACAAAAGTCTGTTTCGTAACTTTCAATTAAGACAACATCTGCACCTAATCCCCACTGAGTTAAAATGAATATTAACTAAATTTGCAACGTTAACCAGAAACACGAGTTTGTCATTACATTTCGATTGTTTGAAGTTTCATCACTTTTGGATAATAATTAATGAATATGAAGATTCGCTGTACCACAGACTTTGTTGTAATGAAATTAATGTGCTGAAATTACATACTATAGACATAGTATTATTTATGTCAAGATTTTTTTTGTTGTGTCACAAAATAGGAAATCCAAAGGGTACATTGTCTATTAATAAAATAAGATAAACAGCTCTAACACAGTAGATAAACGTTAGTCTGATGTATCAAATATGAATAATAAGTATCTGATGGACACTACATTTTGAACAGAGATGCTATCGATTATATGTCTTGTTTATTAATTTCTCTTTTTCTGATATAGCTGAACTGACATTCCGCTAGAGGTTTCATTTCAGCGAAAGCATAACACCATTTAGCCAAAACATCTTTTGTTTCACCTTTCGTTTTTTTTTTGTACTTCATTGTCAACAGTAAATAAAAGTGTTTCGATAATACGTTGCAATTAATTCTGGTAACTTTATCATGGCATGAGTAAATGTATTAAACAAAACCAATGAAAAATATTAGACCGAGAAAGAAAAAAGAGTCAAACTATAATCTGCGACGATACCTTTTTAATCTTTTTTTACAAGTATTAATTATTATTATTTACAGGTATGCATATAACTGAAATTGTTACTTAAATGTATATAGATATACACACATATGTTTCTATTTAGACAAATAGTTTAACAAATATTTCCAGAAAAATTAACTTATTATTTACCATGAACAACAACAATTTATTTTAACTTTATATAAAATCATTTTTTGAAAATACAGACATAGATAAGAATTGATACAAGTGAATGATACTTATGTTTGCATTGTTAAAGAGACTTTAATCTATGAAGTTACTCATTTTTTGATGAACTTTTAGTAAAATTGAATTTACATATTGATAGTAATTATGTGTTTATAAAAAAACATATATTTCCTAAGACATCAGATATTGGTAACTTATTGTAGTATTTGCAAGGAAGAAGAAACGGACGATATGTAAAGGATATGTAGGCGGACAGGAATCTGCCCTTTGCTCTGCACCCCAATGCTGAAAAGATCTAATTTAGATTTAACCTGACCTATCCCAGCTTAAAGTTGGGGTAGAATAACTTGGCTTTACATAAGGATAGGCTAGGTCTGGGTTAAATTTTTGCTGAGTGGGGTTGCAGAGAAAAGAGCGAATTCCATGTATTAAAGTACAGTTAATATTTATAAAAAATAAAATATCATTTAAGTAAACGTTGTACTGTTTGACTTGTGTAATTGAATAAAATGTGTAAAAATTATACTTGTTCAATGTTTATAATAAATTTTTCACTACTGTGTATTTCATTCCATTATTTTACATATTAATGTCGAAAATAAATACCACATTTTTCATACACTTCTCACGAATAACTTTTTTACGAATAATGAGCGACAGCTAGAACTTCTTAAGGGTTAGGTTTAAAGTCATATGAGCTTTCCTTATACGGAATAATAAGTGTGTCCTAAAATGAATTTGGCTTAGGTATGGTTAGACAACTTTTATAATTGTTTAATACAGTCGCTGAAAAACCTTCTTTCGTTAATAATCAAAATATTTTGTAATACTTATGAATGCAGAAAACAAACTATTCGTATAGAAATATTTAGATAGAAAAAATTTGACTTATTGCAATTAGGTCAGTGTGACTTATTCTTTCAAATACAGGTAACGTTGGTGAATGAAATGTCTAACTTAAAGCTTATTCTGTTGACTTTGCTGGATCTGAACTTGTAAATGCACACTAACAGTAGAACAAGCTTTAAGTCAAACACATTTCACGTGATCTTTAAGACGTTTTCGCGGCAATTAATAGCTCTGAAACAAAGCCTCAAGTGCAACTTCGTCGTTCTTTATTTTCGTCTTATTTTGACACATAGAACCATTTCTTAAAATTTCTAATACCTGTTGTCGAATACCCTGTATAGGTATGTATATGTACATGTATATGGATACCTTTTACAAAACGGTCCTTGTTATTTATGTTTTCCTATCGTCTGTTTTGGTTCCCTATCTGGGCTGAGTGTTTTGCAACTACATGGACACCTATATCTACCTATAGGAAAAATATCATCATTTATAAACAATGAACAAAGCTTTACCTTCGTAAATGTAGAAATAATTTTATAAATATTTTTGACAATGACTATTTCAAATATAATTGTTGAATGTTCAGTTTCATTACTGAAACGAATAAAAAATTATTTAAAAAACAACTTACACTAAACTGAAATCAAAGTCACTAAAAATTTGTAGTTATTACTGTATTTTCAATTTTTGAACTGATTTACTGCTGTACTTCTTTTTTAATATAATTACAAATAGTTCAATGCACTTGAGCCCAGCCACAACTGGGTAAAAAAGCACTAATAATGTCCTTGAATGTTAAAATCGGGAAATTAATAAAAGTTGGAGTTCATTCTTTCTTCAACGTCAAGAGGCAGTTTTTCTAAACAATTATCGTATCAAAAATCAGTGTTTTCAAATTATTATCAAACCTCAGCTTATTTATCATGTTCCTGATAACTCTTACAGTATAATGTAAATAGCTTTTCGTGATGTCCTGATTTTTCAGAAAATATTGACGCAAAGAGAACTTTCCTCCCGATTTTATTATGGAAACGAACGATCTAAATCAAAGTGTGGAACTTTTGAAGAATACACTGTTTGCGGAAAAATCACCATTTTGTATTTATTTGCATCAAAGGCATACCATAAAATCAAATGGTACGGTAGTGTCGCACAATGTAGGTATTTCTATGTGAGGCGTAGCCGGCACGATAATCTACATATTATATTTACTGACGTTTTGCGTATGGAAGTCTTTAATCATGAATATTATTAGATCCGTAATTCAGATCTAAAATTCAATCATATCATCGCAACATAATATTGATATAATCTTTCGATTCAGTCTAGTCTTATCAACATCGGAACACTTGTTGCTAAGATCTCGTGGTGTGATCCAATAAAGTGCCACTTTTAACGTATCAAAATCTTCTTCAATTCTGTCCATGGGTGTGTTTGTCTGTACCGACCGTACATTATGAAAAGTAATCGTCTGTGTTACTAATTGTTAAAAACTGAATTTCATTTTCTTAATTAAAATTTTGACGTGTGTAAGAATTTAAATATATATATTTAATTATGTTTATAATAAATATTGATTATAAACATAACTCTTTTACTCTATGATGTCACTGAAAAACATTTTGTCCCGGCATCTGGCAATACTGTTTATAATTACTTTGATATTCAACAAGTACTATTTTTTTAGTTGTTATAAATATAAAGTAGGGAACTTCGATACACTTTGTGTCGCTATTGTAATATTAATTTTGAGAAAAGAATTACGCAAGATAAATTAAGTGACGTACTTACATCCGTGCACGCATACATGTGCTAACAGAACAATCGTATGTTAAATTACAATGTTGGGCAACATATAAGTAAGGCAATCAAACTTTGTCTTCATTATATATGTTATCATCACTATTTTAAGTATTTCTTACTCAACTCACAACTCAGTAATTGTCAGTAATTGTCAGTTACTAACTGTAGTACATATCTCTGTAGTAGAAATAGGATACAAAGTGATATTTAATGGCAAAATTTTTGTAAAAAGTTAAATTATTGTACTTAGCATTTTCCAATGAATTCAATCTTACCTTAAATCTTAAATAGGTTTTTGCAAATGGTCGACTTTCTGTATGGTATTATCGTTTATAGAGTATAGGCTTTTGGTGTGTTTTTTCTACTTTTTTAACGTTTTAAGAGGTTTACTTTAATCGCGAGTATTCGTAAACTGAAGGCCTTCAGAAAAAGTCACGTTTTGAATTTTTCGTAGTATTCAATGGCAAATAAAATTATGCACATCAAGTTTACCAACCGTCACCTAATGTGTTATAATAAAGTATTACAGTATCACTGCGGTCATATTCTAGTTTCTATTATTAAAAATGGTTGAATATATGTATGCACATACAGGATATTAAAAAAGGGTCTGTAACTTTAGGAGTTCATATAACTTATCGAAAGGACTAGAAGAAAATGTCTAACCAACATAGATCCTAATATCGGTCCAGAATCAACGTTTCGTTTTGATACAAATTTAACCTTGCAGCACATTGAATATAAATAACCGATTGATTTATAAGAACAAAAGTGTATACCAATACAAGATTAGTACTAATACAGTAGAAGCTCGATTATCAGAACACTGATGAACGGAACGATCGATTATCTAACCTTCGATTATCGGTCGAATCAAATTAAATTTGATTATCGAAATGTCGGTTAACGGAGCATTCGATTTTCTGAATAATATTGTTAGGTAAATGAGGAAGGGGATATAATATATAGGATAGTGAAATGATACCATTTTTCGCCCGATATTGGTTCCTTCATTTCGAAACACAATTTTATGGCAAGCGTTAGTTTATGATGAGATAAAAATTTTAAATTGAGCTGACAATTAGCTTTTGAAATATGAGAAGTCAAAATTAAGATAAAATTTATTGAGGCGGTTAGTTGATACGCTTCTATGTCACACCTGTGTGGTCCTTTAAATCCGTTCGATAATCAAAAGAATTATCTCCAAGGGTTTCTCCGAATGCTTAAATGAAAATTAGAACGCATTTTCGTATACTATTTGCTATATTGAATAAGTCGTTATGAATTCAAAAAATTGTAATTTTATATTATAATTTTCATAAAACTTTTAAACGTTTTCTTACGAACGTCTAATTTTTGTTTAAAAATTAACATAAATAGTTGGAAATCCCGAAATTTGTAACTTCTCCGTCGTCACTAATTATGAAGAACTCACACGTTTTCAACTGCAGTCATAAAAATAGTGTCGTATTTCGAAGCTTTAAGATAGAAAGGTTTATTAATTTCTCGATATTGCTATTTTTCAGCTTCCTTAAGTGACATTTTTCTTAAACGAATTCGCTAATCGTGTTACTGTTTTCCGAGTGAGAATAAGACAGATAGATGACGACAGCGAAGTCAAACAAAGGATAGAATCTTCACTTTTAATGTATCCAGCATTTCTCTTCTCATTTTTTCCGATGCTGCTTCGCGTCACAACCCCTGTAACCTGTTCAATCGCTCTTCTCCCTTATTATCCATAAACGAGGAGAATCCTGTTACAGGAGCTTACGTATACCAATTCCCGTGACAATAGCTTTTTCGCAGTTGAGATCAACGCAGGAATCTCGAAGGTGAGATAATATCTCAAACAGTATAACAATATTATAAAGAAAAAATCTCGAAAGGGCACACATTCTTGGCGCTGTCCTTTTTCCATTTTGTAAATTTTTGGAAATAAAAGTAGTTATACCAAAAATAAATTTAGAACTATTAATGAGTTTCGTCATTTTGTTCGACTTTAGTAAGTTCGTTCTATTATTATGAATTTAATTTTAACATATTTGGTGTGTCTCCACCAGTGTCAGAGAATTTTTCGCGAACGCTACAATGGTTGCAAACAATCTTTTCAAAAGCACTAAGAGCAGTATTCGAATAGATACGTGACTAGACTATTTCTGGAAAATTCAATTTCCATACAGATTGTGAACAGCTTACGAACACTTGTAGAGACGCATTTTTTAAGCGTCATCTATAATCACAAATCAGGCTTATACGAAAGATACTCCAACGTTACAATTAATTTTGAAGATAAAAATTCTTTTTCTAGATTAACTAAATATTCGTAGCGAAGCATATTCTAATTAAATTCCCAACGTGACAACCTTGCAAGCTCTTTCATAACTTCAAAGTAAACTTGAAGAATAACAGTTTTATTAGGGGGTACAAACTCTTTATGAACAAGTGAGAAGCTTGTAATAAAAACAAAGCTTGTTCAATGTTACGAGTTTTTAAATAAGAAATACTTACATGTCAGTAGTCAAAAGCAAGACTTACCACATAATGGATCCTAAACCATCAAAATCGTGATGTATAATATGATGTAATGTATGTATAATGTAATATGTATAATGAATATTTTGTTAAACAAATTTTGAACTATTTAAAAATATTAATAGTGTTTGTCATGTATAACGCAAACGTTTTTGTAAAACATTAAAAGGGTCATCTTTTATATGAGTCTTTTAATAAAGACTCTGAAAAACTCTAATTGAGACTCTAATTGAGACTTTAATAAACTCTATTTTGATAAAAAAAAATTACTATGATTTTTACTCTGTATTACTTTTACATATTCAGCTATTTTAATGCAAATTTGTTTGACTTGTAATTTTGCCTCTTTATAATTTATATCCCGTATAGGTGACAACTAAATGACGATGCGTGTACAACATCTCAATCAACTTAAAGCGAAGAATGCCCAATTCTTTAAGAAAGATTACTTATTGTTAGTACCACTTGAAAAGTGTGGCAAACAATTGAGCTTGAACATTTGTTTTTGAAAGTTATTTCATCCTACAGGACGAAAGTGGACTGAGAGCATGGCAAGTTTTCTTTTATCGACTGTTTTCTTTTACAGATTGTTTGGTGTTTTTCCTAAAAGCAATCGGAGTCATTTCTTTCTTAAGAAGTTGTCCTCACTCTGAGTTAATCCCCAGCTTGCTCTGTCGCAGGTGGTATGTATAGTAACTTTCGAACAGACAAGTACCATTGTCCACCGTCGACTTGCGAAACAATACGACCATAAACCTAAGAAGAAAGATGTTTCTTCACCGCCGAACTCACACAGGAGAGGTCTTTTCTCTAAGAGGAAAGAGCAACCAATTAGATTTTTAGAAACTGCCCAAAAAGTCGAAAACGAGATGATTTTCTGACAAGCAGTCACTAACGTTAAGAAAGCAAGTAAGAACAATTCGGTACCACAGTCAAGGGTTATTTTGTGCTTTACAATTCCAGGAAGAAAGAAAGATTACTTTCGTCACGTAAGACTAAACAAAAACTACAAGTTGTACAATTTTTCACTAAAATGTTTGCGTGAAAGCAGTGAAAATTCTATTAACTTTTTAATTTGATCAAAACATGATTAAAAAGTATATATAAAACATGATCCTTTGTGATTTTCTTTTTTCTAAGGAAAAAAATAGAAATACTCGTTCTAAATAATACACATCACTGTTCGAATATGCCACGCATCTCGAATGTTCGATGTTCACGTGATCGATTTTGCAGCGCCTCGAATTCCGCAAACTAACGTACCAGTGTCGATCTCTCGGTCTGGTTGCGCTAACGGAGGCATACTGTATGCACTGATAAAGTCATTGTGTCTCTAATAACTATGAGTCATTTGCTTCATATTCTGAACGACTTTCTGTTCTTCCTCATGCTGATTTCGCGACCTTTCTACTCCTAATTCCAACGATTCTGAGCGACCATCGGCTCTGCGTTCCAGCAGTGTTACGAGAAGTTGCAAAATTGAACAATCACAGTGTTTTAAAGTGAGGAAAGAGGGGCACAAATGGAACAAAAAGAATTTTCCTTAAGACTTTCTTTTTCACCCTTTTTACGAATCTTTGCCGTTTAAATGGCAGGACAATTATTGCTATTGAATTCTCTAGAAGTTGAAAAGGGCGCTACTTTTTTTTGCATGAGCAACGAAATAACAAATGAAGTAAAATGGTATTCGTAATTACATATACAAACTGTCGACTGTGCAATATTCTAACGAACGTTTGCAAACATAAATTCGCTTTTAAAAGATGGGAAACCATTAACTGTTTAGCAAGTGTTTTCAGCGAAAACAAATGATTCGCACCACTGTTGGTGGATCTGGGATGAAGGTATCTCTAAATCGTGTATTTAGAAACAAGTAATTGTACTTCATTGGTTTTAAGTGCAAAATTGTCTGTTCTAACTCTTGAATTAAACAAAATATGTGAGAATAATTCATGGTAGTTTAAAAGATTTTGTAAAATGAAAGTAAACTGATTTTGTTCGGCGAATCCCATTAAATACAATATATTTCATAATGAACGATTATAGTCACCGACTACGTCGTTTTAATATTTTATTAAATGAAATTCTACATGTACATATGTATATTCAAGATGTATAAAATAATTAAAGATTTTATAAGAAGGAATATATATTTCAAATGACATCTAAAAAAGCAATTTATGCTAGAAGTAGGGGAGATCCGCGAACTTCTAGTCAATGGCTAATACTGGACACTCTTATTTCTTAAAGCAGGATACGTAGTGTTTGAGTTTATATGATACTTTCACGTATTAATAATGCGAGTAATTAATATTCATTGTTTCCGCTATGTTAACGGTCTTTGTTTTTGCATAATCTGCAAATGTTCGCTTTCGATCATAGCCTCATAAAAGCGATCGATTTTTATGTAAGGCAAGTTAGTATTTGCAAATGATATAAGCTATTAATATTATTGCTCTCATTAAATAGAAGAATCTTCTAATTTGAAATTTATATTTGGTTCTGAGTAATTAAATTTAACTCAATATACTACTTGAAATATTTAATGTAAAATATGAAGTAATATCGGTCAAAATAGTCAGGTAATTCCAGCCTTAGCAATTTAATTTTTTCTAGTTAAGATATCATGAACATATAAAAGAACTACGAATAAGGCAAAATAGACTCAACAAAACCCATTAAAGGCCAAGGAAACAATTAGTAAAGGGACGATATTAAATCGGCACAAGTATTTAGAATATCATATTTTATTTATCAAGAAAGAATTAAGAAACAATGTTTAGGAAACCCCTGAAGGATATACATATGTGTAATTTTTGTACTTAAATATACTAAATAATAATTTTTAGTATAAGAATATACTAAATAAAATTTTTGTTTAATTTAACAACTTTTTTATCACCTTTATAAAGAAATACTTTTACGAATGTGTAACAGATGTAATAAAATTAAATAGATTTTATTCTTCCAGAACACTTATTTCATTTTAAAGTACCCATTTCAGAGTTACAAAAGTAAGTACACTTCAAGAAAACGAATGAGACTGTGGGTACTCACCTTGGAAACCAGGTAACTTATTCTGTAACGTGTAAATGTGAAGCACTTCTTGTTAATATGGCCGAGATTACCCTAGTTTACCCTACAGGTACGTTTCTACGTGATAGTAAATCGTGACTTTTACGGTCATGACTATAAAACCTCGTTCAAATTAGTCAAGTTATTGGAATTCAAGCCACTTGAATACAAGTCTCATTTATGTCCTCACATATCAAGTGATTTGAATTATAAAGTAACTTGAATTTAAGCTTTTATACAAAAATAATAAAAATAGCGTCGAGAGAGATGGTACTTGTTAGTTATTTAGTTGTGTATCCTTCAAACAAGACGTGCACTCTTGACAGCTTCCTTGACGTTCACGTGTTTGTCAATTTCCTTGAAATTTGCATTCTATCATACTGTACATAGCATGGTATACTTCAACCCAGACAGCACTATACATCCAAAGGATAGCTGTTTCATGTTTGATTTACATCCAAACATTTTACGTCCACTTTGAATATCCTTAGGATGTTCGTAAGACCTAAGTTTAGAATGTTTTAAGAACGTCCGTCTCGTAAATTTCATGGATGTTCTTGAAACCTAAGTTCTGAATGTCTAGAAGCGTCTGTCTCGAAGATATTACGGGATGTTCACAAGGTCTAAATTTCGAATGTTTTAAGAACGTCCGTCTCATAAAACTCGTGGATGATCGTAAGACAAATTTCGCATGCTGTAGAAACATCCGTCTCGTAAATCTTGTACATATTCGTGAAGATTAAATTTTGAGTTCTGAAAACAGTCATCTTATAAATCTTGCGGATATCTTGGGAAACTGAATTTCATATGTTCTAATAACATCCGTTTTATCTGTTTTACTATGATTAAAACGCTGAAATGTTTTAAAACATTCAGAAATGCAAGCGCGTTTGATTTCGTAATTTTTTACAATTTTCATATAAAGTTCGAAAGTTTTCATGGGTTATATACACATATAACAAATTTTAGTCCCAAAAGCAAAAAGTTGCTTCAATTTCAATCGTAAAAGTTCGCATGTCTAACAACATATTTATATGTTGTTTGATTAAAAATAAGAAACAGATGAAAAATGTAACATAATAAAATTTAGGAGTAAAATTTGTACATAGCGTCACATAAAAATATATACCTACTCTGTATAAAGTTATAAAAACAATACGATCGATTATCTGATATACAATCATTATATTAGACATTTTAAATATTTTTTCGTATAATTTATATTTCCCTTGAACGTAAGAAGTGATGATTTTCATTTGTCGAGAAGGCACGTTTGAATTGGATTGTTTGAATACGGAGTGTTTTTGCACAGCACGAGATATATCACGGGGCTGATTCTAGAGACTAAAAATAAGACGAAAATCAAGAATAACGTTTTTGCGTTTGAGACGTCGTTTGTTAGTGTTATAAGCATCTAAATATCTAACGGAAAGCACCAAAAATGAGCCTGCACGGAGGTTCGAGCAGTGGTTGCCCGAACAGCAGTATTGCATTGACGTCAGGGAGAAGAGAGGTCACTCACGTTTGATGCGAATGTTTGTCGCGAAACTGTCTGCAGTTTCTTGAAAAACTCGTCAAGAACTTCCCACAGCACCTAGTGTTATTAAATACCTGGACTTTCCCCCAAAGGCCCTTAGCTTTACTGAAGGCTTAGGCTTCCCGAAAACCGAATTCATGCGCGAAGAAACTTTTTCGATGTTTGACATTCAAATTCCTAGCTTTAATGATTTCTGTAAACAAAGTACGAGTTAAATCGTACTCGGCATTTACGCCTATTGCACTAATCGCCATCAGTTTTTTCCTTATTTTCCTTTGCTTACAAAAAATTGATAGAGCTAGAGGTATTTTCTTGATGTTTAAATAAACAAAATTTCAAATTAATGAATACATGGATACATTTTAAAAAGTAAAATATTATATCCTATTTCATGCGACATGATAGTCGTATTTTCAAATAACCAACTGCAAATATTTACTTTCTGTTCGCATGAAACAATGTTGATAATTGGTTTGTGAAACTAACCTTCACCTTCAATTGTCACCTTCAAATAATGTTATATCCTTCGCTGGCGATCTGAAACGACAGCGTATTCTAAACTGCTAACCGCAAAGTTCCCGTTAACTAAACATGAATCCATCACGCGAGGGTGCGTGACCGGTTATTTTCTTCGGACTGCCCTTTGACGCGTGGTCGACAGCGAACAAAATGTATGAGTCAAACTCGTCAAGAAACGTGAACGGATTAAAATGAATTTGTCATTCATTTCCAAACGAGTCTACTCCGAAATTCTTTTTGGATCTTCATGAGCGATTACCATAGACTCTCCTGAGCGTGTTGTGGATTTGCAGTGGCCGTACAGGTAACCAGATATATGTACCTCGGACGGCGGACCTCGCGTGGTGTTATACCCAAGGCATTGCACAGGTAATTCGTGACCCAGGCATCTGGTGTCATTTAAGTTTATGACACGGTTGATACGAGCAGCGAACACGTTTTATATACTGGCGATTGCCTGACTTTGCGAATTTCGTGGCCTAGACTTTTAACGGCCGTCTTCGAAGAATATCCTTGACCAAGAATAGAAAATCTTTAATTTAATTTTGAAACTGTATTTGAAAAAAATGTGAAAAATCCAAATTCATCCAAGAGTTACCTTTAACGTCACTGCAGAACCACAGCAGAATTTAGATCAGAAGATTAACCGGAGGGTGAACACATTAACCCTTTCTATTGCGAAATTTCATAGGGCGTGCTTGGCTTGCTCTCTGGATTATAAAGAGTAGGCAGGTTTAGTGTTATCCAATGATACCCTCGAATACTGTTTCAATATTCGCAGATGAGAGAATCGTGATGTGCGGATGTGTGAAGTGAACAGACAATTTACATGAAGATGGACATATTAACCCTTTGTATCTTATAGTGAGTGTTTTCAGTTGGTCTATGAATTGCAACGAATAAACAAGATTATTATTATTCAATGGTATTCATGAATTTTAATTGAAGTTTACATCCTGTAGCCTTGTCGGCTATCTTAAATTTCCGATCAGCTGTTCGACGGTGAGTGACCTCTCTCCTCCCTTACGTCAGTACAATACTGCTGTTCGGGCAACCACTGCTCGAGGTTTCCGCGCAGGCTCATTTCTGGTGCTTTCCACTAGATTTTTAGACGCTTATAACTAACAAACGAAGCCTCAAATGCGAAATCTTTATTCTTGATTTTCTTCTTATTTTAGTCTCTAGAATCACCCCTTAAATTTATCTCGTGCAGTTCAGAAACACCCTATATGTATAGTGCAATAGGAGGATCCGAAGTAACTAGTAACACATGTGTGTTTGTTCAATTCTTCGTTATACAAGATTAAGAAAATTTACTTGTGTGACTTTCCCGAAATTTTCTACTTTCCGTACATCTCGTTTCTTGCGCACCTTTAGAAAGTGAGCAATAATGCATACATTATAATGTTTGAACCATTTAATAGCAACTTATGCATCGAAATAGGCTTACGGTACCAGAAATAGTATAATGTTCCGCTGACAAGAAGAGCCTTGGCAGCAATGCAGATCTATTGATTCCAGGGCTTTTCGTTTCAGCGAAGCACAGTACCCTAAGTAAAACATAGTTGCCTGTTTTACATAAATGTCAAACGCATTTATATTAATTTCGTATCCATTTGATATTGCAAGTAACATTACACAATTCAAGATAGACCTGATTTCAAATATTCAAGATAATCGCTGGATATTACAGAGTTATTAATCAGTGGCAACACTTAAGGCAGTTGGACACAACCCTACAGAAGATGTTATAATTTGACCTAATTTATTTATTAATTAATCTTTTGACACCTAATTTTTGTTGCATTTTATAGGTAATCAAGCACCTAATACATTCTTGTAAGAATTAACACAAACAATTACTAACTGCACTCTGTTACTAACTGTCCTACATGAAATTAAGGTATGTACTTGAACATATTTAAGTAACAAAAAAAAGTATTTATAACAAAATAATTGAGTATTCTTTTAAAGCATTTTAAAATATATACTTTATGAAATAATATACGACATGAAAGAAAAACTATTTTCTGAATAGACTTCAAAACGCAAGATTCTTTATGGTGCTGAAATTAGGTGAACATCCTGGTCACAGGGCTTAATAAATGAATTTATGTTCGTGTTTTCCGCCGCTGTAAACCTTTTTCAATAATGTGTAGTAAAAATTGAGATATTCTGTGACGATCATTAAACTGACTTTGTCTAGCTATATTAGCAATTGGTCGCACTGTGCGGCGCCTGAGGCTACCACCCTTGTGCCTGTAGATCCATAAACTCTTCAAAGCAACGTCTTTTACGGAAAACAAATAATTTTATCTGTTAACTTTATCAACTGCTTACTATTGAAGAAACCCAGTATTCCATTTTCTAAACCGATTAAAACCCTTTTCTATGTCTCTAAAAGTTCAGTCCCTTCCTTTTACCCTGTTCATTTTCTAATACCCTGTATAACTTCATCTTTAATCTGCCCATAAATGTCAGTTTGTGAGGAGGGCAGAGCCTTTAACCCTCCGACTACAGCAGTTAAAACTCTTTACCGACTAGTGCCTAGTATACGAAAGGTCAAACAAAACTACAGACGCAATTTAGTATCACTTGATTTAGGAAAACATAGAAAATTCATGAATACTTATATAGGTATATGTTTTAAAGATTTAATAGGAATTAAAGAATTTTCCATTTCTTTCAATATAAAATAAAATTTCTATTAATATTTCTTTATTTTTATATTTGGTAGGACGATTTTTTACTTTTCTAATAAGTAGAAGGATTGTGCTTTTTTGAAACAATTTACCAATACGGTTTTGCTGTTAAAAAATTAAAAATCTAATTTTGGTGAAAATAATTTACATTTCATTAATGTTGGTCGAGAAATGCTTTTTTCAGACCAGTACGCGTTGTGTTGTAATAAGAGAAAGAAGTATTCAACTGAAAATGTGCTGGATTGGTGAAGGTATGGGAAGGATTAATCCGTAGTATGTAGAGGAAGAACGAATGTTCTGTTCGAAAGCAGATTATCTTCTTGCTTCAATCGAAACTCTCAATTACAAACTGTCTCTCGACCGCAATACGTCATGTGTATCCAATAAAAATGTCCGCATAGAAAACTCTGGTGTAATAAATTGTACTCTGCGCGCTAGGTTTCCGTGTTTTTTATGCAGATAATTCTCTAGAACCGAAAATAGAGTTGTCGCAGGAACAATTATTAACATTAGACGATTTGATTGAAGCTTAAACACTTCAAAAATAAAATAATAAGATGAGTGAAACTTTATTCTATAGTCATTCATTATAAATTAGACTTATCAGCAAACGAAGTCTGATACATAACTCTTGCTTTTGTAGTTGCTGAAATCAGATTTCCTGTCAAACTTATAGTGTCACTTCATGTTTTAGCCATTAGACATAGTACACAAACTGTTTTCTCATCCATGCATAATTACGGTTACAAATAAACATGAACTTATATTTTCTTTAAAGATAAATTATTTATACTCAGAGTTTAATAGATTTTGTCATGGAATTTGTACAAATTTAAAAATTACAAAATTTCTCTGCATTTAGAACACAAATAAGTAAGAACTCCATATTCCATTTAGTTATCAAATGTAAAACGATAGCATGATTTTAGGCAAAGGTAGACGTTTAGACATTTTCCCGTTAAAGTGAGATGAAATAAAATAATAATCATATTCAAGAAATTTTACAGTCTCAATGGATCTACTTTTCAAACAGAAATTGTATTTTTCGCAAATGGAACAGTGAAATAATAATGTAGGAAATCCACGTAACTCACAGCCAGCATAAAAAGAGACAGAATGTTACGTGCATGGTAGAAGATTTTACGAACAATTTTGCATGGAACGTATTTTCGAAAATACGTGAAAAATGTAATATCGCTTGAAACAAGGTGAAAATTCCTTTCGATTTTTCTTGTTCGCGTCAAAATTAAACTTCAACGAACACTCAGGTGTGAGAAAAAGGAAAATCAACAAAAAATTCTCCGCAAATGGTCTCAGAATACCTTGGAGGGAAGAAATGAGAAAATTGACGATAGGAAGCAGAAAATAAGAAATAAAGGACGTTGAGATCGTGACGATTTTTTCTTTTAGAGAAAATAATTCTTATGACCGAGGGGAACGAGAGACCTTAGTCAGAAAGGACTTTTTCGATTACGGGCTCGCGAAAATTTCAGACATTATCGCCGTCTGCTTTCCCTTTTGCTGGTGCAGATGAACGCGTAATTGCGGGTGGATTAAGGTTCAGCAACCCTCGCCCGTTCACCAGAAATAAACACGGGCAGGTGAAGTAGCAAACGAAAATGGAGTTGCCGTGAATGAACGTACCGTGACGAGCATTAGTTATGATCTTCGAGCAACATCTATAGCTATTTGTCGATAACTTCAGGACTGCGTTTACGTTTGCTTTTGCTAGGAGCTTTAATAATAAAAATAAGGCCCGTAATCCACCAGCAAGCTAAGCTAAGTTATGGTATGCTGTGCTATGTTGAAATAATTTACTTTAATACAATATGTATAGAAGAGTTTTAACGAAAAACTAAACAAAACTTTACTATGTTTTTTTCAAAAGCTTCGTTATTAGTTCGACGTAGCACAAGATTGCCTTGTGAGCAATTTTTTAGAAACAAGCAAAGCATACATAGCTTAACTTTAAAAAGAAACAAAGAGCAACGTATGTAGCTTAGCTTTTGGCAGAAACAGTTCCGTACGTATATTGTATCGATGCAAATATGTTTAAAGTTGGCATAGCACAGCAAAGCTTAGCATAAAATTAGTTAGCTAGTGGATTCTCAGTCTAATGAAATATCGATTTTTCGAAGTTAAAAATTGTGGAACTATATCATTTATTAAATTATATCTTAACGAACAAAGCATTTGTTAATTGTACTATATGCATGTGTGTCGAATATTAATGAAATTGACATTAAGGTTAGTGCCTCCTTATTATGTCAGATGAAAAATAATCGAGGTATTCAAATAATTGTTTTATGAATGGAAATTGAAAAAGTACCGCTAATCTTGCTGAAAATATAGTTATTATTATTACAAATTAATTATTATAAATTAACATTCGTAGAAGTTCATGTAAATGTCCGGATAGTTCATTGTTATTTTCTAGCATTAAAGTTGGTGATATTTTATTAGAAAATGAACCAAAAGAAAAATCTTCTTAATGACGATATAAATAATGTTCTAGAAAAAATTGTAAAAAAATAATATGCATCAAATAGTAAGAAAGTCTGTATATAAACTGACAGTAAGGCGTTCTATCAAGATTCACCATTTGGTTTAAATGGAAAGGTGAAGAACATAGATAAATGGATGTTGAATGAGTCTAGCAATGTACAGGACTGAGACAAATGAAGATAGCAATATCAAAAATGGCAATCTAAAACCTTCATAAATCAACATTTTTAATTTTGCAACATTCCTTTTGTTCACCGTATGTACTTGAAGTACTTATCTCAGGTGCAGACAATATCTGGCATTCTACTCAAAGTGTGTGAGTCGTTTATTGCATACCTATGCGTAAAAAATTAAAAAAGTCCGAGGTACTCTAAGTTTTAACTGAAATAAAGCTCGACTGTGAAGGATTAACATGATCTTAGACTATTATTTTTGGAAAACAATACTATTGATTCGCGATGAACAGGTAGTAATACTTTTTTTCGATGTGTAATAAAGAAAGGGATTACAGAAATAAATTATTCTTTCAATAATTATTGAAATAAAATTTTTCTTTTATTTGTCGTTTAATCTATTACTTTAACTTGTAAGATAATATTATTTAAACCATTTGATTTTATTTGAGAAATAAATTGTTTTATTGTTTCTTATTCTATTTAAAAAAGATGTGTGTGTCGTATTTGCCACACTGTGAATTGAGGAACATTATGAACCGCGACTACTCTCCTTGTGCTTATCGTCGGAGATGCAACAACTTTGCCAATGATTTCCTCTTCGAACTGAGGCGTAGATATTCTTTCGCAACCTACAATCGTGTATTCGCATTTTACGTATTACATTTTCGAAGTCATCTACAAAATGCAAGAAAATATTCCACAATCTGTAATTCTGCACTTCGGAAAATGTTTTTAATATAACTGACGTGCTTCATGTTTACTTTCGCTGGCACAGTTATGCACGACATGTAATATCGATCATTTTAGTAGCAGTGCACATGGGAATTTTGCCGATATAAACTTCTCAAGAATAAAATATTGTCTGTAACTATTAGAGATAACGTCAACACGTAGGATAAAGGTCAAATTTCTCTTTAGAATTTTTCGTTTTATGTGCGAAAATTAATCTACTGAAAAAATTTGTACAGTTACTAGGTACTTTAAAATCTTAGTTACAAATCCTTATCATTACTTTTTCATAAAACTTCAAACAAACACAATAAAAAATAAAAACACAAAAAGGTGCAGATTGTACGTTTCCAAAAGAGTATTCTTAATTTTCAAGTCATTTATACTTCAATTGTATATTTACAACATGTTTTATTTATGAAAATACAAAAATAATATTTTTATTAAGTAAATATAATAGAATTTCTATATTTTAGATTTAAATGCACACAGCTTATGAATTTATTTTGTATCCGTTATTTCATGCGAAAATAGTTTGCAATATAAAGCACTGACCACATTCTGATCATCGAAATCCTGTTTTATTGCAGCCTAAGCGAGAGTTCCTCAGCTTTCAGTCTATGATTCTACCTTGAGTAGGTAGCTTTCTCTACGAAATTTTATAATTTTAAGGATAACAAGCACATGTTTTATGACTAGTATTTTTTATCTCGGACAAAATGACATAATAGAATCACTTATAGTAAACATTAAAATCTGACTTTGAATATAATTAACTATTACATAGTGCATGGCGTACATAACAAAAGAATATTGAATTTATATTCAAATTATCAAAGTGTTTTGTTTCGTTTATTAGCATGCTAAAACTATATGTAGAATAAGTTCCAATCATTTCCACCAACTGGTAGCACTTCATATGGTAGATAGCATACAGTAGATAAAATGGAGGAGGGAATTAACTACTAAGGCGTGCAATAGTACGTGTTGAGACACGTACATAACTCGAAAACTTGGGTATACGTACATTCGTAGGGCATACGTTCACATGTCATTTCTTTTAGGTATCTTAGGTAGATTCAATCTCTGAAGTATAGACTTGCATTTACGAATTATTTTATATATAATCATATTCAACAGTAAGTACGAGGAGAGGTAATTTTAAACGTATCTGACTTGAGAACTTACTCTACTGACATCGTAGCACTTTACTTGGCTAACACGCGAATAGTAGAATAAATCTCTAAATCACACATTTCACGCCTATCGTACGAGTCCTGAAATACAATGCCGCCATCTTTTATTTTCCTTTCATTTTGATGTGTAGGACCACTCCTTGAAATTTCTAATATTTTCTTGATATCAAACACGCTGCATACATACAAGTATATACATAGATATATACAATTACACAGGGTAGGTAAAAAATCGTAGTACTAGGCCAGGGGATAATTCTACGTGAAAAAATAAGGAGAAAATTTGCATTTAATTTTTTCAACCGAGACTTTGTTTTCGAGAAAATCAAATTTGAAGTTTATTACTTTCATTTTAGTTTATTACTTTACAAGTACTGTTGGAAATATCCTCCTCGTTGCTGTATACATAATTGTGCTCGACGAATTAAAGATAACTGAACGGATTATAATGTAATATAATTTTTTGTTTTTCAAACACTTGAAGGATTTTTTGCTTTCGCTGTGCAATGTTATGATTATTTTCTTTGTACACTTCTTCTTTGACATGTCCCCATAAGTAAAAGTTTAGGGATGTAAGGTCCGGAGACCTCGGAGGCAAGTATATCTCGCCACGACTTATCTATAAAAATAATTCTAGTTCTGATATCTAGAGGTACTTTTTATAAAAATGGAGACAACGTATCGCGTAAAAACTTTAAATTGAACTATCTGGGTATTTCCTACAATATCCTATCATTATCAATGTTCATAAATACTAGCACGCATAGAAACAACCAGTAATAGAATACACGATAAGTAAATCGTATTGCGTAATTGAGCAAACTTCAAATTCGATATTCTCGAAAACAAAGCCTCGGATGGAAAAATTGTATACAAAATTTTTGCTTATTTTTTTACATAGAATTACCTCTTGGCTGGTTGTACTACGATTTTCCACCCACCCTGTATAGACATGTATCAAGAAACCTAAACGAAGAAATAATCACAAGAGATCACGTTTGTTACTCTTATGTTATCTTGGTTTCGCATGGCGGCAAAACCGAGTGTTAATTTAACATGAAAACCTTCTCGAGAGTATTTGAGTCAGCACGAATACAGCTGTGAACTCAGGTCAATCGGTTTTCGAAGTTTGCAGTGCAGTCTTCAAGCGTTCTTGTGTCGAAACTAGACGATCCGCATCCCCTTTATGTAAGCGACTGCTCCAAAGCAAACAAGCCTTTTCGACCACTTACTGGTAAACAAGTGGTCGGTAAGAACGCTTCAAAAGAACAATATGCGTGGCAGAAGCTAATTCATATTTACTTTTTGGTAAAATAAAATTTGTGTATTTGTTGTTTTACTTTGATGGAAATATTCCTAACGTATTATAAATACTTTTTTATTAAAAATGAAATCAGGTATAACGTAAATCGAACAATTTAGGATTCCATTTATAATATGGAATAATGACACTTTTACAATATTAATAATACCGTTATATTAGCTGATACAAGATTTTCTTCAAGGGAGAACATACCATTGAAAACGACCAAAGAAACAAATCAATAATTGTTTTTATTATAAGAAAATAGATCATTGCTTGAACAGATTAAACTAATAAGAATGTATTTAGACTTTATACCTATTAGAAATAAATTCAACTCCTCCAGGATGTTATACATATAGGATGGAGCATTTAAATAGGAATACCTGAATATCTCCGTTTTTAATAATTCTATGAAAAATCTCTTCAGAGTAAAGTTGCATTGTTTGAAGGGACACGTCTAACGGTAGCATTATTATTTTTCCAAAATCATTTCTTCACAAGAATTTAAGATCATCCATATTTTTTTAAATAGCACTCTATAATCTCGTTTCGATATTCTTGTAGAACATAAAAAAACAAATCCAATAACCTCATAGACTATTATTAACTGTGCTATCGATCTACATATGTTTATATATTTAAAATTGTCTCCTTAGTTGTCAAATTGTTCGAGTTTAGTTCTGTTAAGTTTCTGTTCTCTTGATCATGCAAGATAGAATCCACTAACTCTATATTTTACTTTACTCGTGTAACAAAATGAAATATAAAAGGGATGATGTTGATTTAGTGTAATAATCTTTGAAACGTATTTCTGTGAAATCGTGTTCTTGTTTTGTCATCTTGTTTTCTATTCATGATGGACAGGGTGAACCGTTTATCGACAATCCTGTCAATTGATGCTTATCGTTAGCATGATCAATTTCACGCCTATTAGTAGGGATTATTTACTAGTGAACGCACTTTGGGGCGTCTACATCAAGCTGAACTACGGTCAAAAACTACCTTTCCAAACGCTGTACATAGACATACTTTGCGGATTGCATTCACTGCAATGTAGACCCCTTAGTTACACATAGAGTATCCCAATTTTTTTTTGTAAAACGTTGCCAACGTACTCTATAACTAAGAATATCAAAAAACGCGTTATATGAACATAAACTTATAAATGCTTTATTCTAAAGTTATAACAAAAATAAGAAACGATAAGGAACTGCTTTTTTGTTCCATAACATATAGAAATAGATTGTCCGTTTAAATTTTAATTTCATTTCTAAATGTTGCCAGTTATTATGAATACAGGACTGGCATCTACGGCAAATTGAATCTATTGTACTATTAATTTCTTGTTGGATTTTCTTAACTAGAGAACATTTAAACAATACATCACAAATCCTTTCCATTAATTCCTAATGTGTATTAAAGGAGATTGGGGAAAGATGATCGGTATTAGTTTTTGTTTCTGGTAGTAACATAGGTCGATTTTCTTCAGTACGTTAGAAAGCATAAATTATTAAATAAAAGTGAACTTTTTATGAGCAATTAGTTTTAACATTTGTATAAGTGCAGACAAAATATCACATAGTGTTTTAAAAGAAATTTGATGTTTCAATTTTTTTATTTACTTTTTTATTTGAAGTTTTAGGTCACCTCCAGCCTTTAGTGCCTTCTGCCTTTGGTGTATAGCAGATTGGAAAAATTGCTATATTGTAAAGATTAGTATCTTCTAAGAAATCAGTGACTCTTTTACAAAATTGTTCGTTCTGTTGTACTTTCAGTGAATTTGGGATATTGTGCTATTTCCTTTTATCGTTATGCTTATGCAGGGCCTATAATTAAAAAGTGTTTCATAGTCATTTGCACCTTATATAAATTGCAAATATTTGGATTTGATTTTATGATTAAGTGCACGTGAGTTGAATTAATGTGACCAATTCTGAAACTTGTTATAACTGTTTGATCCTTCCTGTTCAACGAGGCTGTTGAATTTGTGTCTATAATAATATTCGGCGGACACGCTGTATAACAATCGTTTCTATCATTTACTGTTATGTAAAAACAAAAAAATTGTTGACTTAACAAAATTATACAACTGGGATCACTTTTTTTTAAATAGGGTAGTAGAGCATAAAGAATTGAACAATTATCTGTAACAATTGTCTTAGCCATTAGTAGCGTGCGAGCTGTGAGAAACGAGAATCGACTTCGAAGGCACTCTCTCCGTTAACATGACTCTTCGTGAACCTACAAAAGTTCCAGTGGACATGTGTATGTCGTCCGGCAGTTGACAAACGCCCGTTTATCCTGCAGCCATAGATGAGGGACCATAGACTATTCCACGCGGACTACGCTTGGACCTCTGTGACAACCTACCAAGCGCACGCCAGCGCAAGGGAGGCCACGGGTTAAGGATTCTTTGGTCCCTTAGTTATTTTTTGTTTAACTTGTTTTCGTTGTTGTTTTTCTGTTTATTCATCAATACATAGAGATATAAATATATAAAATTTATGAAATATAAATTACCAAACAGAATATTCAATTTTTAAATGGTGTTGAAACTTGAAGGAGTTCCAAACATCTGTGAAGAATTGTTATTTACCTCTATAAAGCCATTCGATTACCCTTCGACAAAACACCATAAAATTGTACACCATCGCGCTGCGCCAAACCGTACCGTAATTAAGTTGTTCAATCGTAGGTCAGGTTTTCCCGCGACCTGACAATGCGACAACGAAAGCTAGACCCGAACCAATAAGAATTCGACTTTTTCCTGATTGGTTAACATAAACTACACGAAAATGTATAAAAGCCTGTACAATGTATCAAAAAGGAGCTATCCAACTATCTACTTCACACGGACAGAAGCTCTGTCCCATCATCACAATAAATTCAAATTTCAACTATCCTTCGTCTCTTAATTGAAACCAAGGAAGCGAGGATCAGCGAATAACTCCAACTTAACATATTCTCGCTGATCAAATCGCAACAAATGGAGTACCACCGACATTAGCCTTAACCGTGTGCATCACGGGGAGATTGTCAATCGGATTTTGTACATCGTGTGTAGACTTTTACAAGCGTGTTTTTTACAGGTAACAATTAGGGATTCGAACCGCCGCCGGAACCCTAACCCAAACTCAGTTAATCAAGGTAAGGTGTCTGTAACCCTTACTAACCATGAGGGAACGATTCTTAAATTGTAGAAAGAGCGGGTTAACCTGCTCGGAGTTGGTTACTAGTGAAAGAAGACATCCTAGATAGCCAGACAAGTCAAAGATACATGAACTTACAGGCAGTATTCAGATCAAATGAAACTAGAATGTTTAAAATATACGAATATATTGTTACGGACGGAATTCGTAAGTCTGTCCTGTTACATACACAACCACCCCACTGGTTAGTTATGGGATGTATTTTTATAAATAAATATACTTCTATGCGTTCTAAATGCCTAGTCCGAGCCACTACTTTGTCTATGAATTTAATATGATGAGACAGTGTGAAACGGTAGTGTGGTCGCGATAACAGAGCGGCTTTGAAAGAGAAGCTCGGCCACGATACGCGAGTATATCCAAATTTTTATTAATTAAAGAGGTGGAGGCTTATACTAGCACTGTATTTGGAAAAGTAAAATAATGTACTGAATATATATATAGAAAACCAAAGAGGAAAAAAAAAATAATATGTTCTGAAATTCCTGGTTTTCTTAACAAAATTAACAATATTAATCAATTTGCATCAACGGCAATGTAGAACAGAAAGCATATGCATTTGTGAAATATATATAATCATTTATATAATCAAAGAGAAACGGATGTGAAACGTAGTATACTAAAGGAGCACGCAACTGTAGAGCAACTATATACATATGACATGCAAATTATTACATCGATACGAGCAAGAACAAAAGTATAATATTAACTAAGGCGCGTATGATAATAAAAAAAAAAAAAGAAAAATGAATATATGTAGATGTATCGAAACAAGATACTGTATCGTGCTGTACACGTGGGTTTCTGCACCAAGGTAGTCGTAAGGACGCCAAGGTAGATCCACGGTATCAACTCGTAATATCGATGTCCTTCAAACCAAAAGGCGATAGCACATCTACAACAAGTTAAAAGAAACTAATATATGTATAATAATACAGAAGAATATGAAAATCAAATCTAGAACAATCAAATTATAAATAAAAATCAGATAATACTCAAAAGACTCACGCAGTTGAACAAATCAACACACTCAATCTTTCTCCAGAAATTGAATCCAATCGTAAATTAAATCAAAATTCTCAAGATATGCCTGGTCGTTATATGATTTGTAGAATGCTGTAGACTGTAAAATGCTGATAATACTGAAAAAGAGAAAAGGGAGCACACGCGGAATGCTTAGAGATTTAAATTTCAAATTGAACTATGAATTTACGCGAACTGGTTACAGAATTTTACGTGGGGCTATGAGTCTGTTCAATCCTGGCACACCGCACTTTTGAGTGAATTTACGCTCGAAAATGATTGTGAAATTAATGGAAATTAGTAACTGAACAAAGAAAGAAAGAACAGGATAACTAGCCCACGGGCTCCCGTCACGTACCTCACGTGAAAAGTGATCGATCACGGAAATCAGAATAGGCAGGATCCTTTGTGGATCACCAATACATTGATCTTCTGTCGTATCCGTGAGAGATCCTGACGAATCAGGTGAGGCAGCGTACGGGAGCCGTCGCGCGATTCGTCAATTCGCATTTCGATATATCACACGTGCTCTCCTTCCGGTTTCTTCTACAATTTACCAATTGCTCAATATTTTGCGCAATGCTATACATGTACAACATTCTCCATTGTTTCTTACAATTAACGACGGTCAATAATTATTAAACTCGCTGTAACAATTCGTACAGGTTTTTTACACTCTTGCAAAACCAAACGCGAAAGGTTCTCTTTTCTAATTTTTGGAACGCCGTCGCATTACAAGCTTTTTCCGCAATCACTCGCAATCGTCCCAATTCATGCAAGATACGGGTGCATTGGAGCCCTATGAACAATTTGCAATTAGTTCTAACAGGTATCGTGGATAACAAGATGTTTGATTACCAATACAACGTGTTGATTACACTCTCAGACCACACTTATTCAAGCGCATGAGAACCCGCAATTTCAAACATCAAAATGTAACGATAGTTGTTATGGCTAAGGTGTTCGCGCTCACCTTCTCGAGGCTTCAGAAGAACACACACATTCACACACACCCTCACAAATCTCACACACATTCGTGTGTGAGACGATTCCAAGGAGAGAGCATATAGTACAATACAATAATTACAATCTAGAATTTTCATGACAAAGCATTGTCGTGACACACCCCGACCGACGTAATGGTCGAAGCAATAAAAAATTTGGAAAATTCCTGTTCGGAACGTAACAATATGATGAATGTAGAATTGATTAATTTTAGAGTGTTGTTAAAAACGGTATTCGTACTTTATTTTTCGAATTTCAAGAATTATTTGGCATAATAAATGTACAATGAATAGACATAAGTTAAGGACAGAATAAATGTATGTAAAATATGAACGTACACACACATACGCATGTATGTTACAAAGTATGTAATTACATTTGTTCGAACAACCGTGATATCATCTAAAATATCGTTAGTTAGTCTCGACCTCTGATCATTAAGGATAAACTTCAGGCTTGTATGGCATCTTGTACAGTAAGTTATACAGCAAGTTGATGGGATACCCCATAAACTTTTAAAGATATTAATTTATTATTAATTTCTGCTTTTATTTGCCCTCTCACTTCGTCTGCCTTGATTATAATTGCCTGGCGAATATTAGCTTTATTAATTGTAGTATATGGCCCTAATACTTGTAATATGGGATTAACTATTTTTCGAAAACGTGAATCCTCCAGAATGCTTAAAGGTCGACCATTTACGGCAATTAATTCAACGCAAGCGTCAGCAGGGATTTTGTTGTAATAAAATTGTGAACGTGGAAGATGATATTAATGTTGAAGAATCTTCAGTTTTCCTTCTTTTCTGCCTTTCCTTCCACATGGTAATCATTGTAAATTCATTTGGTTGGTGATATTCTAAATGTCGTGTCAAATTGCCAGCATGGTTCCCCTAGTAATAAGGCTGGCGTCTAAGATATTTTTAAATAATTCAACTAATCGAAATAACTTGCCTTTAATTGTACTCTGCGGCCATCAATGAGGCATTTGGATTTGTTTTCATTCTCGTTGAATGAAAAATATGGACACACAGGATGCTGCATCATATAATACACAATAAAATAAAAGAAATAGAACTCACAAACGTATAGTATATGCACGCAAGTTCACTAAATTCCACAACAAAAAACAAATGACAAACAGTTACTACACGTTCCAAGACAAGACTGACGAATGTTTATCATTTGCCTGGTTCTCACAGTTGCTAGTGTTGGGGTTTTCAAAAAGCTCATAACATGTTCAGTCAAAATAGGGATTCCTTCAAGTGACTGTTTATACCAATACATGTACTATTTGTCTGCAAGAAGAGGGCTGGGTAAGTGTTTACGTCCCCGTTATACTACATAAATACAGTAAACGAGTAGTAAATACGAGTAAATGTAAGCACTTGCATGACCTTCTTCTCGCGAATGGACAGTAGAGTAGAAGACAGATAATATTGAAATAAAACTGATTACCGTTTCGAAACCGCGCATATAACCGAGTTAACCGGGTTACTTGGGTTATAGATGTCTTGTGTTACCCAGTTAGACGGGTTATTCTATGATACTAACAATAGGTACCCGAATCTGGTACGGGTTAGGGTTTGAATCCCTAGTAACAACGCAACATATGATACGATACAAATAACGCAATGGTGGCTTGCACCCACAATGGTATTACACAGCATGCCACTTGAGTGGGTCTCATCTAAGTTACTATGTTTCCGAAAAACAGCCCCACAGCGGGTTATGACCGTCGAAGATACTCATAAGAAGGAAGAGTTGCGGGAGTTGCTGAGTGAAATTGATTAACTCAGATTCTTGAAGTTGGTGGTTATTTGAAATATTCTACAAGTTACAGATGCATATCTGTTTTTAACGTATCTGATATATGGCTGAAACAGCAACTGTTTCGAGATCGGTTGTAAGTAGCAGTTCTCAATATGTTATATTGTGTTTCTGATATATTACTGTTGTTCTACTTGCAATTAAGGCGTCTGTTTTTAAACACTACATCGAAACCCTTTACATTGATAACTTCGATATCCTTGAAATTAATTTCTTATAAACATACATATATGTTTGGTTAATGTTCGTGTAACAGTTTAGACAAAAGTTCTAAGCGTGATTGGAAACTGTTTATATTCCATTACAAAAATTTTACCTAATATTTATTCTTGATGTAAATATTTTAGATTGGTATCTAGTAATAAATTTTGTTACGTGTTGAAGTTATGACATTGACATTGATTATTGACACTGATTCATCTTCTATTGATTTTAATAGTTTTCTGGTGATTCCAGTAAAGCAGTCTTTAATACATGAGTCTTCTAGACGAAGGTGTAACTCTTCCATAAAAGATACCAGGAAGTCTACATTATCGGTAAATTCCAATGCTATCTTTTTAGGTTTAGAATTATCATGTGTTGTTTTGAGGAAGTTTTTAAATTTGCAGTAATTTGACAATTTGTTTGGCTCGTCTAGTATGTTTTATAAGCTAAAGCATTTCTTCTAAGTTTTTCTTGGTGCTACTTCTTATGAAATCTTTAGAAGAGAATCTTTGAGTTCAAGTGTCTGGAGGTTACTATTTAATTTATCTAAGGAAATGTTAGAAATGTTTGATATTTCTGATCCAGCAAGTTTTATTGCGGTGGATGGGATGTTTAATCTATGTTGATTGTTTTACTTTTTTACTTGATATTATTCGCTTCTTTTGTTACACCTGTCACGCTAGCATTTGATTTTATTTGCTTTGTTATTGGTGTTTAGTTCATTGTAGAAGCATTCGTTAGAGGCACATCACCAGATATAACCTGATTTTCATTTTGCTTACAGCTTCTGGTTACATATCCTTCTTGCTTACATATGAAGCATTTGAGTGAATCTGTTGAGGAGTAGATCTAGTATGTTGTTTGGTCATAGTCTACTTTAATGGAGCCCGGAAGTTTATTTACGTTCTCAGAATGCACGTATATTTGGCAGCAGAAATTGAGAACGTGTGCATATCCTTCTTCTGATATGTCAGCTCGTAAGAATGAGATGGCTGATTTTCTTTTATTGAGAATTTCTTCAATTATTGAATGAGGAATTGTCAGATTAGAAATGGTCTCATGCAGAGATCGTGGTTGTTAATCCGTAGATGTATGTGTTTGTTGGTAATGTAGTCTGCAATTTCCTTGCTTGCTAGAAATAGGCATATCCTGTTCTTAGATACACGTGAGATGAAACGAATATTGGCCGGGCGTATAATTTTCTCTAACGTATAAGCGTATTCTCTTATTTGACTTGTTCCTTTTTTGGTAAATATTTACTTTGAAGGACTTCTCCGTTGGATAACAGTGTGTCCGTTATTTGCTTCTACAGAGGTCATTTCGGTGAAAAAATAGCACCGATATGTACTCTGAATTCAAAAGATTTAGTGTAGCACGAAACTTTGCACTTGTTGATGATACGCTTAGTATTATTATTATCGTTTAATGTGAAGTGTAATAAACGATAATAATTGTCTAGCTCTAGCTGATACTCGTGTTCACGATGCCCAAGTATTCACGTAACTTGTATAGTTCATATGAATATGTATCTTATCACGTAAGGATACATTCGCATTATAATTTATGTATTTTACAGTTATTCACTATAAATCAACGAAATTATATTAACATACTATTTGCGGAAAAGATATTGCCGATACTGTTAACTCCGACCCACAGACAGCATAGTGTGTTATAAAATCCTTCAAACGAGTTTACTCACAAGATGCTAGATTAACTATATTACATGGCATGAAACATTAGTATGTTATACGTTATAATACATTAGTATATATGAAACATTAGTTTCATTAAAGTACAATATTCTATGAACTACCTTTTTTTATACAAAATATGGAAGGATTGGCTCATTCACATGTCAGGATTGTATTCCTTAAATCAATCTTACCCAACGATTGTATTCCTTAAATCAATCTTACCCAACTATTGGGTAACTTTACTCATAAACTAATTTATTATTTTAAATTAAGGTTAACAAAAAAACTGTTTTTTTTTCATATGGATGTTTTGGTTCCTAAAATATGTAAGATCTTTTTCACTGAAACAATTTTGTTTTTTGCGTACGAAATATAAAAGTTACACTTATTTTCGCTCAGCATGGCTATTTTATCCCAATCTCCATTATTTTGTGTTTGATAAACTTTTTTTCACAGTTTACCACAAGTAAAAATTTATTGACATGATATGTGATGATCTTAGGGGTAAAAAAATTGGTCCTCCTCGACCTATTCATTGTTGAGAGTAATGATAATTTAATCATTGTCATACTGGTACCACATAATGTGTTGGATAAATATCTAATCAGATCCATAAATCTTGGTGAAGTAATAATAGAACATTGATTAATTCTGGTGGATGCAATTAATTTTGTAGCAAAATTCAAAAGAAACTGATGAAAATAAGATCCGAGTATCCCATTAATGCATTATCCTGCTCATAGATTGCAGTTAAGTTACTGTTCAAATACGTCACCCTCGGACACTGTCTGGATTTTCATGCATTCGTTGATGATTAATGTTGCTTATTACTGATCGTAAGTATTTCTTTATCCGTTTACAGAGTTTTTGACTGAAAATCATTATTGCTGAGGACTGTCCGGACGTATGATTGAAATCGTATTCTCTTTTCATAGTCTATTGGTAGAAGTTTCTGTACAGGTGTATAATGACATGGATTTCCATAATTACCATGTACTGTTCGCCACATTGTAAATCTGGATTGTATTTGTAGTTGACAGAAAGTTCTTCGAATACTTTTTTCCGGATTATTGTCAAGGAAGCTTAAGCCCTTAAGTGACTAGCCCGTGAAAGCCTCGGACTTACGTAACGCAGGCGGGTTGCTGAGAATTATTATTTACCTCTTATTTCCACATTCTTTATCTTAGAATAACTTACCTAACCATGGAAAAAAATTAAGTACTTATTCGACCAATTTATTTAATTTCATGAGTCACTTGAGGAGTTGATATTCTTCGAGAGTGATTTCAATTAAGCAGTCATTTGTAAAATTGATATTCTTGCTTTATACGTACATACTATGGATTGAACTGGTGTATACATATGTAGAATATGTCCAGTTTAAATGTCTATACACGATTATTTCGCTAAATATTAAAAATACAAACAAATATTTTCGACAAAAGTTTTATAGCATTAAGGAGTGAATATGGCGATGACATTGATTTGACCTTGAAATAACCTAGGAAAGTTCTGTGAAAGTCATATTTAAATTTTTAAATGGAACCCTATATTTTTCACTGCATATTCTTGTAGCTGACATCAAAACATTTTCAAAACACTGTGCTCATGTATTTTGTTGAAACTATTGTTAAATTATTAACTTTTAAAGTTGAGGTGCCACTGGCATTAGCGTTACCCGATATACACCACGGATTGGTTGCTCGATCAGATTTTATACATCATGGTGGTTTTAAGAAATGCCAATTGAGAGAACAAAATGATTGGGAGTATGTGCATACATCAAAATAATGAATGTAAGATGGTTAGTCCGACCGAGTAACGTTCCCATGGTGTACATTGGGTAACACTGATGTCAGCGGCACGTCAACTTTAAAAGTTAGTAACTTAACAATGGTTTATGCAAAATACATCTGCTAATAGTGTTTTGAAAACATTTCGATATCAGCTACAAAAATATGTAGTCAAAAATATAGGGATCCATTTAAAAATTCAAATGTAACCTTTATAGGGGGGCCCTCCAAGGTCATCTTAAGATCAAATTATTGTCATGAACATATTTACCTTTTAATGCTATACAACTTTTGTCTGAAATATTTTTTTGTATTTTTAATACTTAGAGAATTAATCACGTGTAGGCATTTAAACCAGACATACTGTATATGTATATGTACATGTATATTTCTTTATAAATTCTTGTAAATATTGACCGATCTGTTACTCTCCTTCGAGACAATCTTCACCGATATCGCAGGAAATATTTCCTTACAGCAGGTACATGTTAGAGAACATTACAAAACAGTTATCACTTTCCTGATGAAGTGATTCTTTGTACGTATTCGTTCATTAATCGTAGGTTCTTAACACATTAATTTTTTACGCCTTACTTCTTTACATTGCATACATATTATGTCGTAAATAGCCTAACTGTGTTTGTTTTACATATTTCATTGTAGCTTAAAATACATACATGTATAATGAAAAATACATCTTTTCTACACTGCTTTTCTTGCACAATTTTAATTTAACATGATTTAAAAAAATTTAGTTCTGTTGTTACAGGCTTTATTTTTAATGCGCAAACGGCACCCTCTTTAAGAACCCCTTTCTTTAGTGAAGTAGCTTTAGCTTTGAAAATCTATGTACTTTAAATACACATTTTGTGCAAAATAATCCTCAAAATGAAAACTCCACTACTCTTATAACTATACACCAAATTTTGTCTACTTCATGGAAAACATTCATTTTTGAAAATAATGACGTACAGAAGCTGTCTCGTATAAGTTATACTTTCTTGTACTTTCTATTTTGGAATTAGTAATTTACTGTTTTTTTTATGAAAGATAATTTACGTTATATATAAATGATTGTCTTCCGTGTACTTACATATGCAAATTATACATTGCAAGTGTATAAATTAAAAAAATGTATTGAATGAATAAAAATCAAATAAAGATTCAATTAGAGATTTACATATGATTTATTTCAAAACAAATTATCATTTGTTTCGAGTTTTCATGTCTGAAATCAATCTTATATTTTTTCATGTACGCTATAATTGTTTTATACAACTTTTTTCAGAAACTTATGTACTGTATAAAAAAAGAATTTAAAGTAATAAAATTCAATATACAGTAAATTGAACAGCACGTAGGTAAATGAAAAACTTGTAACGATAATATAAGAACAGCGTTTACATCACATTTCATATTTCTCTTACAAGATGCAGTTTTTTATAGAAACTGTTGGGGATGCTCCATCATCATATAGAGAACGCGTGCCTGTACGCGCTCTAAGTTAGAGTCAGTTAATGGTGGCCACGCAACACGATGTGCGTGACCTCGTGCCAATCGTCCATTATTTGTGTCTTTCAATTAGTTATTAAAGTATCGTATAAATAACCTTAAAAGTTCCAGTTAATAATAAAACCCCAACAGAAACTATGAAATAAATATTCTTATATAGGATACAATATACGTCTTCATTTATTACGAAGTAAAACGAAAACACTTTGAAACACTCATTATTTTATACAATGCTGTTGGTGTCTTTTCAACACATTGTCCACTGTCATTTGAGTTACTAAATTCTCGCTTCTAAGAGTTAATATTTTATGAAAATTGGTCATGACGTTGAATGTTTTGATATGTTATGTATGCTTAACGAGGAACATATCATTACGTGATCAGTATTTAATGTATCCATCTATATGAATATTAAAAAAATTCTTATGCCAACGTTTATATAATTGTATACAGCTGTTGTGTTTTCAATTTGTCGACAGAAGTGTAGGTCGCGATTCACTTTCAATGGTACGTATTTCTGTAATGTCATTGTATTATACATGTATGTGTTCCACTAATTTCTGTTGTATGAATTTATTTTAATTTAGCTTCCTACCATCTATCTAAGTAAGATACTAACAAACACAGTGATGTATCTTACAATACATATTAATAATGTTGAATATACTATGCTCTTAAGTTAATTTCTTTAAATTAATATGTTTCAAGAATAAAAGTTTTATCATGATAGGCTGTAACCCATTCTTTTATGCACTTATTTGTAATTTTTCTTAGAATATTTTAATATTTGCGCCTTAAGGTACACGTGTACGTACAAACATAATACTTATATTTAATACTATTAATTATATAATATGGAACATTGTAGAATAATAAACTTTGCATGTAAAACTTTATATGAAATAGAACATGGTTTTTAACGTAGTCAGATCGTCTTCTTAATCTAAGGATATCTCACGAAAGTCCGCGTTCACATGCTCGGATTGACTTGCGCGCCGCCCAACGGAGGCTCAAAGCACTTTAAATTTAAATATCCAACAATTTGATATAACTTTCTCTCTCATTTAACGCAGAAAATAGTTATATGCCTCGTGGA
Organism: Calliopsis andreniformis; assembly: GCF_051401765.1. NCBI lineage: Eukaryota > Metazoa > Arthropoda > Insecta > Hymenoptera > Andrenidae > Calliopsis > Calliopsis andreniformis. Next base: position 2,982,948 of record NC_135067.1, on the reverse strand, counting down.
AATAAGAGAACAATACAAGTGTACATGTACAAGGTGTTCAATATAACGAAAGTCTAGAGTAATGAAATCGCGTTTGTGTTTTCGTTTGTGAATTATAAGCGTTTAAACAAAGCAGGAACAGCCACTAAGGTAAGAGAGCACTCACTTCTCACAGTGGTGGATTTTTCAGCATTTGACCCAGACAATGGTTGCGCTCTTAGGGGACTAATCCTTACTCAAGCTTCGCTTCGTACTGGCAATAATACTATTTGATGTACGGAGTTTCAGACGGCTTTTACCAATTTTTAAACGCTTATAATTATCAAATGAAGGTTCAAACGCAATTTCATTAGCAATTTCATTATGTTTTATTTTCGTCTTATTTTGATGCGTAGAATTATTCTTCTTTTCACCAATTATAACTGAACGCGTTGCATAATATGGGAAAAGGCTTCAAGAAATTTTAAGAAGCACGAAATTACGCTGACAATATGTGATCCTTATGATCGACCAAAAGTTTGGGCTTGTACATGGTACCTAATTTTAAGGTTCTTTATGTCAATTACCTACGCCAGCGAAATACACACATGTTTGTTGCGGACGAAATAATAACACGAAACAACTTAAAAAACCGTATAAAAAATTATTATGCATAATCAAAATGTAGTCACAAAAAAGAGTCACAACATAAGACGTGTAGTATTCACTTGAAAAAAATTCATGAAAGTTGTTAAATTTTACAAAGTTCGCAAAGCAATGCCCCTTTAATTTAGGGTTTCACAAGTAGTAAAAAGGATAAACAAGTCTTAATCTTACAAGATTCATTATCATCAGTACAGTATTGTCCATTAATCAAATGTTACAAATAGTAAATAAAGTGACGTAGAGATATTTTGACGTTTGAGTAAAGTTAAAGTTAAATGGTGAGTTTTTAGTAATTTCTGACATTATGTGATTAACTGACAATGTTGTATCGATGATAATGCTTCTTTTGTTATTGATGATAATGCTCCGAATTGGCAGCAATGTGGAAAGAATACATTGATTTGTATCTGGGTTCGTGGTTGGTCACCATATATCAAGTATTAGAAGTATGGAGGAACAATATCCTCTTGTTTCAATGGAGTTGCTATATCTCGTCGTTGACAATATCTACCTTTCAATCGAATTTGATCTTTATTCGGCAATTGTACGTCCGTAATAACGCAATAAACATTAAGGGTCTGTAAAACTGCCTATAGTAGGTACGTGTTCCAACGTCCATACAGTGGTGGTTAAACCTTGTAATGATAGGAGTCAAATTTCACTTATCAGAAATACTCGAGAGCTATAGCCGTCGTTAAAACGATTACATATAATAGTACAAGTTGCTTAACAAATATCACAAATTTTAAAGGGTGATTCTACATGTCAAAATAGAGCAAAACTCAAGAACGATGAAAGTGCGTTTGAGGTCTCGTTTTGGAGTTATGAATTGTTCCAAAAATCTCTGAAACTCGCGTTAAATGTGACTTTGGCTTTATTTTACTTACTTTGCTGTATCTGGCTTGTGATTTCTTTTACTCGCATTGCTATAGCTGACTCGACACTTATTCTACCAATTTCGTTCTATCTGATACGAGACTTATTCTATTAACTTTATTACAGGACAAAAGAAATACCTTTTTTGGAAAATAGGTTTATTATAAATTAATTTTAATAATGTAAACCCAAGAGCCGAAGCAAATGTTTTAAAGAGCCGAATGTGGTACGTAAGCTGCAATTTGGCTACTATTGGTCTACAGTCTATAGCTAGTTCTGTCATTCTCTTACAATGTATTAAGTGTTCTCTAGCAGAAACAAAAAGTATAGACATCTCAAACAACAACTATTTTAAAACTCTCATACTATTGTGGAAAGAATGGATGTCAGTGTGAGTTTTACGTACAGTCAACATGAAGTGGGATGTGAAAAAAAATCGTATTGCTGTGTGTAGTTTCTCTGTATAAGTATGAAAAGAGTACTAGCCAAATTTTCAACCTCTTAAAACCGATAAAAATATTAAAGATGTTCGTCTATTGTATTATAAAACACTATAATGAACTCTTAGGAATAGTTTGAAGAAAGCTTTGATAATAATAATTAGTCAAATATCCTTAGGTACCATGCGTCCCGCGATAGCTGACTGCGTCATCGTTTACAAACTTCTATAAAAATGATGGATGGTCATTTTGAATATCACCCTTGAATTTTGTTTCATTATTTCACATACTAATCTATTCTGATGAATTAGAGATTATAACGTTTCCTACTTTTTTTCATTATCACACAAGTACCTTTGTAGCAGAACTTATGACAGGACGTAGTTAAGAGTAAATGAAAGTAATTATCCATTACACTTATGAGAATTTTGTCGACCAGAGGGAAGAAAGAAATGATTAAAGTAATATGATTTTCACAATGATTGCAACGAAAAAACACTATTTCCTTCATATCTTACCCAGCAAAACAGTTTCGACATATATTAGCTGCTAGTATGTTTCTTGAAATAAAGCGTGGTTAGTGTTTCGAAAATAATATTGTTTTTTCCACTGCATAGTTAACTTGAAACCAAACATACTTGATCATATGAATATTTTACTCACTTCTAACAAAGATTAAGGCTAATATGGAGCGTGAACCTCATCGAAGACAATACTGTATATGTGATTTGCTGATCAGTCTTTCTAATGATATTAGTAGCGTGGTGACTGTAAAAACAAGGATGTGAACATGAGTGTGAAAGATTCTTAAATCAGACTAATCAACAAATCACATACGTCGATATTTGTTACACTCTAACAACTCTGTAGTAAAACTACAGTCCTTGATTCACTATTACTTTTCAGCTAAAATATATAGAATACAATAGAATTCTTAGGATTAGGACTCATAATATTTATATTATTTGTAACTATGTATGCTCATGAAACCTGTTTGTACGGTTTTTTACACGAATCTCTTAGGAGATTATTTAGGATTCTTTAGGAGAATTTTTATGAAGAGGAAATTTAGGCACATAAATTACCCCTGGAGACAAATCTCCTGAATTGATTTTTGGAGGCTTGACTTGTGTTTATAGTCCTAGCATTACACAAACATAACGAACAACGGGAATTGCTTTAGTTGCGGCCCGTTGTGCCAGATTATCAATTTCAATCACTTAAATCAAAAAGTTTAAGTTTATGACTTCGTCTCTGTAAGGGAGACCAGAGGCAAACGTAACAATTTGGTTTTTTGACTCTGTCACTTCTAGGTTTCACAGAATTCTCAAAAAAGTTGTACAAGAGAATAAACCTAGAATTATTAAACAATATAATCAAACCAAAAAACTAGCAATATATTACACCAATTTTTTAAAATAAGCCTTTTTGCAAAGCATGTTATTTGTTCTACATACTAATCTAGCTTATAATTCTAACAACATTCATATCTACTTGTAAGTGCAATATCTATTCAATTTAATACAAAAAAAAGGATTTTATAAAACCAGTATAAAAGGACACATAATTGAAACAGACCCTATAAGTTTACTTTTACTAAAACATTAAAATACGAAGAACCGCTTACTTACGTGTTGCCAAAAATTAAGATGGAGGAGAAATGGAAATGAAATACAAAAATGGAAGCAGAAGATTATTGGTCGATTGGCACTTGTTTTATAACGTTTGTTACATTCGTTTAGTGTTACGTTTGTCGTTGGTCTCCTCTCTTGTCGATTATGCTGTTAATATTAATTTTCCTAGATTAAATGAAAGCACTCGGGTATCCGTATACATATTATCCGAATATTTTGATATCCGAACGTTTTACATTTAATGTATAAAACTGATACTATAGCCACGTATGGTGTTACAATGGAAAAAATGCGGAAACTTATAAGTAATTTAGATGTTCGATAGTGATAAAAAAGCAACGAAATTAGCAAAAGTACATAATACTGGACATTTTATCTATGTCTGTGTGACATTGGTATCAGGCACCTGATATTCCTTATCCATATTTTCTTTTTCAACATTCTGTATTTTGCTTTTTTTGTTTCTCATCGACTATCACTTTTTTAGACTTTCAAATTACTGCTTATCTTCTTCTTCCACGTTTTGTCAAACGTTCGCACTGACACATATCATGAGACATATTTTGCAACCAGGCTCTTACAGCGGCGAAAATTTTGTTGCTTATACGTTCTCTATACTTTCCTTTGCTTCTTGTGCTTTCCCCTCCTTTCTCAACCTTTCGCTATTTCTTATCCTGTTTTCTTCTGCGATCTGACGAGAGAAAAATCCTCGGCGAAAACTTTACCGAACTGTCCAATTAATCATACTGTTACTCGCACGAACATATTTACCGCTGTCACTGTTACTAGTAAATTAAATGTATAATTAAAAACTTGGCTTCATTTAGTGCACAATTACCTACTTCTGATAAAATACACAGATTTTTCATGAATTAACATTCTGAAATGACAATTACCAATTTTAATGAAATTGTGGTAATAAGTAATTTTTATGAAAATCCTCACGTACTTTTTTTAGCTGTCATTGTACAGATTAAAGGCTAGGGTGAAATTACCACGTAACGTTAGAAATGTGAAATATATTTTATTGAATATCTCGGAAATTATTAGGCCAGGCTTGCAATGAATGCAGAGCAACGCAGCGCATCACAATCTTTTATAAATAGCAAAAAACAATGTGACGACGCATATTATCGCGTCATAAATGTGATGGAGTAGAAAACTGCGTTGAGCTTGCAAAGAAAATGCAGTTTTGCAGTACACCACATCACTTTGCATTCAATATCTGCCTAGAGTTATTACAGGTAGAAAAATGATTCAAATGTAAACCTGGGGAAAATAGATTTTTGCAATAAATTATTTATTATGAATAAATGTTTTCATTGTTTCATGTGATACGGAATATTGCAAATAAACTTTCCTTTGAAATAGTAGTTACACAAAGAACTAGTATTTGAAATATTGTACTTCAATCCTTTCAGGTCCGCATGTTTTGGGATTGTAACACACATTTACTTCTAATTTATTATTAAAATAGAATTTTATGATTCAGGATCAATAAGTTTAGTCATGGTAAATGTTGCATATGTGCAATATGTATAAGCGACATAAAATAGGAAGATTATGTCTGTCTTAAATATAAAAAAATTGTTCATTTATTTTATTATATATATATATATATATATATATATATATAATAATTTTGTTTACAGTTTGTATAAACAATACGAAAGAATTAAATAAGCGATTCACAGAACAAAGTCATTAACTCTAGTTTTCTAATTTTTTTAAATTTTAACACCGAATTTTAATACTTGATTGATATTTAATTTTTTATATTTAAAATAAATATATTTTTACTATCTAGAGTTAAACGATTTGGCAAATGAGCAGCTCAACTGTGGAAAGAAACAAAGTAACAGTTTTCGGATTGCCACACAAGTGCACTATGCCATTTAAGCATTTAAATGCGGGAAATCTAGAAGTGGCAACGTCCTTTAGTATCCCATACAATTCAAGGTTTAAAGCAACCATATCTAGAGAAGCTTTTGGGTATCGATACATGCATTCTTTTCCAGGGTGTAGTTGGTGAAAGAATACATCTTTGTTCGAGTGTTGTCGGGAGAATCATTATGGGAAGGATGACCCTATTTTCGGCAGGGTATTGTAGAAGATGATTCTATTATGCTGTGTGATTTCGTCAGTTGAAATCGGAGTAGACAGGGGTCGTATTTCTCCTAAGTGTCTTCAATAAAGAAACGATGAATTTGTAACAGCAAGATTCATGTTCCAGAATACATTACGCGTATACCACTTCTTGCTGCAATAGTTTATTTTATAATATAATCATTCTAATAGCAGATTTGCGAATTCAACACCCCCAAACATCGATTAAAGTCATCTACGCTCGCTGGGGTTTTTACTTCTATAAAGTTCTTTTGCCCTGAATATCATTACTCAACCAATTCATTTTTATAAATAGATATAAGTTGTACTGATTTATTGTTAAACCAACTAATTGCAGTGATACTGTGCGTAGTCTCAGTTCTTATTCCAGTGCATAATATTCTTCCATCTCGAACTAAAAATTTTAATTCTAATAAATTCAAAAATGTGGTTTATCATAACAAACCAACAATATAAGAGGGCATGAAAGAAAGATTTGCAGCTGTATGCGTGTATCAACATTAAACAAACGATTACACCACTTTCAATTTCAATGTCTGTAGATTTAGGAATTGTCAATAAAATATAGAAGTAAAGATGTTTACATCTAATTATAACTTATGTTTACGTTTAATTAAGAAAGTGTGATCACATAAATTTTTAAAAGATTTTCATCTTTAGATGCAAATATCTCGAGAAACAATAATTCTAACGGTATAGTTATTGGTTAATATAGTCGTTGAATCTGTTTTTTGTCGCACTCTATCAGAATATGGAAAAAATGTAGGAGTCCACTTTAAAAAAGACTAAAGACTATTCTGGTAAATATTTCTAATTTTACATTAGGCTTCTAATTGTTGAAGTAAGACGGATCAAACTGAGTCTGAACTAGTTTCTCTGAAGAGGACAATAAATAACACATAAATAGTAAAGATAAATTGGTACGCATAAAATAATATCCTAACAGTAAATTAGTATTAAGTCGTTCATTTATTTCTGCGGATTTTATTTTAACGTGGACTTGTACGTTTAGCTAAGAACTACCTTAATGAGATCACAATACTTTTTTTTTTTAATTGAACTGTTTAATTCTGGTACCTTCCTCTATGTCTCTTGTAAAAGCTGAATTCTACATCTGTAAAATTTGATGTGTTTAGATTCGAAGTATGCGCCCACTCAATTTTTGACTCTGCTGAATTTTCAAAATGATCACTGTTTGAAACTGTGTTACATTAATCGAAATAAATGGTAATTATTAGGTATTGCAACCCGGAAATAGGCTGACTGAATGGGAAGAACTTTGCATTCTAACATAAAAATTAAGAGGAAATAAATTCTCTATCGATTCAAAATTGTACTTTCGGTCAAAATGTGCGAAACCCATTCTCCTTCCTTTTGCATTTTTCCTAATTATTTTAACCGATTTCATATGGCAAATTTGCCTATTCGTAGTTGCTTTGTAGGATCACTCAGCGATTGTTTTCATTTCTACTACCCTTTTACTGCGTTTTTCTTGCTTAAATCAAAATCTCCACTCCTGAATCGTTTAAATCACCTTTCCCACATATCTGCAGATAGAGTGATCTCACTATAAGTTCCTTCAATAAATTGTTTTGTTTCTGCTGCTATTGTTTTCGAACTAAAAGCCAGCAGCATTGCTCCTTTTCAAGAATCGTCTTCAATTAAAACAGTCGGGCATTTCTCACTGAAAGACTGAGAATGTCGGAACGTTTTCTTATAATAAAATAGCCACTCCATGAGAAACAACAGATACTCACTGCAAATTATAAGCTTCAGCATACACGAGTATCCATCCATAAGCAATTCGCAGAACTTAACGACTGACGTAATGATTTGCTCACAAAGGAATATTAAAGCCATACATTCCAATTCTAAAGACTGTGCCAAAATTAGAAACATTGGTCAAGAACTAAGTGTAATAACTAACAATGAGGTAGATAGGAGAAAATAATCCATTAAATATTTTTCATAATTGTCTAATTACCTACTGTCCTGAATACATTCAAATAGATCCTAAACATCTGTTAGTATTATATTTGTTAATCCCAGAGAAATGTAAAAATAAGAATGTCTAAAGCTGGTCTCATACACATTGTGAATATTCGCAAGTGATGGCACTCGCGAATAGTGTGGGACTGAAAACTCAGAAATCTCCGTTATTTGTACCTCGTTCTCGTGTTCTGAAAGCCGCGAGTATCAGTATTGGCGAATGTTCGTGATACGTATGAGACTGGACAGAGAGATTTTCATTAGTCGTACTTGTATTCGCCCATCTTCCATTCGTCGTGGGTAAACTGTCCCAAGGCAAATAATATTCGTAATATTTGCATATAATATTCGGAAATATTCGTAATATGTGTGGAACCGGCTTTATACATACAACAATGGAAATATCACACTCAACTATCGCAGTCCTTTTGAGATTCGTCACACATTATACATACAGCTACACGTTGCCTAATATTGTCTATAAACTATAGGTTAATTTCACGATCTAGAACTATGTAAAAAATCAGGTTTTCTGTTTTCAATTGTTATCCAAATTACTTTAACAATTTCTACATTTGCTTCCCATGAAAATAATATTAAGCATGACAGCTCAAATTATTCTTATTAATACCAAATTATTATAAAATACTTTTGAAATTTTGCACACTAATTTCTTAGCACTGGCAAAAGTAATTTAAATTGCGATACTTAGATAGGAAAATCATTAGAAATTTATTGATATTACTTCATCGCTTTAATACGAAATCCTGAACATGGCACCCTTGCTAATGGATACTCTGATCATCATTGCTTTCACTAGATATTGTTCTCGGGGTGTTATAGCTAGCTGCTCTGTTACCCTTATTCTCCTTTGAACTCTCTTGACGAAGGGTTCGACCAGAAAATCCATTAGAACTCCAGAAAGAGCAATTCTGTGCCTCGATTAATGACTCCATTTTGACCATCTTCGATTGAAGAGATATTATACTGCTTTATTTGGCCCTTATAACTTGAAGCATCAAAACTTTTAATACTAACCTGTATCGATTAAAAATTCGAGCGCGCAATGATTTAGTTTCAGTGTACATGCACATTTTACATAGAAAGTGTTTTACATGCGTAAGTATTGTTATGAAATTTCAGAATTTTCCTTGAACTTTACGAAAAGCTATGTAAAAAATCCTAATATACGTTTGAGTTAGTGCAATTCTCGTAAGCTCGAAATTTTTTTTATAATGTTATAATATTTTCTAAATATAAAAAGATGTTACAAAAATAACAGAAATAGAATTTAAAAATTCAATGAAAATTGTGTATGGATGTACATAATGCTTTTGTGATAAAGCCTTTACACGCTGTATTGGTTCATTCCCTTCTGTAAATATGTTATATTCGGGAAGGAGAAATACTACTTCATTAATTGTAATTACATATTATTTAGCACCGTATTTCATGTAAGGCATTCAGATATCTCGTTGAAGAATCACAGAATAATGATGCAGTAGAACCTCGATTATTCGAACCAGCTGAGGCACGTGCTGTTCGAATGATCAACTTTTTCGAATAATCGAACAACGCAGTTTTCGCAAGAAAGGAAATCGTTTATTTTGAGATACTGTACAATAAATTTATGTTGACAAAACTAAAAGGAATTAAACAGAAATACAAACTTTTAAATAAAAATTTATCAATTTTCTATGACCTCTCTTCTTGTTGTTTAATCTTTCTCAGCTGCTAGCTGAGCGACATTTTTTAATACTTTTATCTCATTGGGTTTGTAAGGATAGTAAGGAAGAATGGGAACAAAAGTAACGGCATATTGAAAGTAACAAGCCTACTCCCTCCTTCCAAAAATGTTTCCAGAAATCGGAGCTGAGCAGTAACATGAATCGCAAGTGGTCAAATTGAATTTGTGTATTAAGATCATCTAATAAAATTCTGTTCTTTTGGTTGTTTTGTTAATATTCATAGTTAAACTATAGATATTCAGCCAATCATTTACCAGATCAATTTTAAATAATGTCTTTATAAATTCTTGTATTTATTTTCAATATATCTTTTGTAATTTATAAGGTATAACATTTTTATTCTGAAAAACATGGGTGGGGACAAAAGTAATATGTCACTATGGAGACGAAAGTAACATGCTACTGGTCTGGTTTATTTGGAGCCCTTCAATGAAAGCTGTTGGAGAGAAAAGTGGATCCAATGTTTAAATTTTAAATCATAAGAGATTGGTTCCATGAAAACTGCACCATAAGTGGTCTTCATTATGTCTATTATAATTATTATTTGTACGTAAATGTACAAAGTCGATTGCGCCTTTTATCTCTCATTATTTCAAATATATTTTTTTTATCGTTACGTTAACTATGTTTATTTAAACGCTTATTTCTATCGTTTGAAAAAAAATTCTATTATTGCATTGGAAAAAATGTTTTTACTTAATCATCCGCGAAACAATTAATGGTACTTTCGTCTCCACCCTCGAGAAGGAAAGGACTAAGGATAGCAACTGCGGAAACCTACCATAGCTCTTTGACTACTGATCACATGAGTCCAAAACATGGGTCAATTGATAGATCAATAAACATACTTTGTTAAGGCGTACGTCTTGTTTTTGTATCTGTTAAAGGTAATTTGCAGCTAGGCAATGTATAAAAATGTTACTTTTGTCCCCACTCTCCTCTGCATTTCGATATACGCAACACAAAATTTACTAACAGAGTGTAGGTAAATGCTAAATAATAATTTGGGAATTCATATACGATAAAAATGTGTTATCTGTGTTGATTGTCAAAATTTAAATATTGTAGTATATAAATACATCCAATATTAAAATACTCTTCCTTATTTGCTTAACAACATTTGATTATCCGAACAGTATGTTCCTTCTAATTGATGTTGTGACAATCGAATTGATCGATAACTGAGGGTCGGATAATCGATCGCTCCGTTAATTAATGTTCTGATAATCGAAGTTCTACTGTACGTTCAAAAGTTTCACTCTTTACTTTACGTATATTTTATTTTACACATTCATTCGTTATAATTAATTTAAACGAAACTGTCCATGTAATATTAAATTTATTATTATAAAATCCTATTACAACTTCTTCTTTTGAATGCTCACTATTATATTTTAACCTCATTTATGGTAACCAATATAAGCAGAACAAATGCACATATGTACATTTACTACGTTAAACATTGCCGCTTTGAAGTAAAACTTCTGTATCATTATTCTATGGTACAGTAGACTGCAGTACATGCTAGTGAACAATGAAGAAAAGTTCTGTACTCTATCATTGCGTATGGGTTTTCGGATTCACAGAACCTTGGGACTCTCTAGTAGGGTGCAAATGACTGTAGTTAGTCATCTACAGTCTGGAATATGTGATGTAATAACACCGTATCAGTTCAATTAAATTATTTACGTATGTGATTTTTATGAATAATTTTACGACAATTTAACTTACATAAATACTTTTCATCATTAGTTTCTTCAACTTTTCTTCATAAGAAAGACGAAAATTGGTAGTTTGTTTTTTATAGAAGATATATATCTTCTTTATGTTTAATTACTTCTGTATGTATAATTGCTCTTATACTTCAGAATGCAACATTTGTCTGACGTTTCTAAAATAGACATAAATAACAGATTCTTCGAATACTGAATTAATTATTGACTATACTTTAAGTGTTAATAGTATAAACATCGCTTTCATAAAAAATATAATACTTAAATATGAAAATTCTTCAATATGAAGATGAGGTTATAATGAACGTTACATATTTATGGACATTGTACTTATAAGCAGTTTTTGTAGAAAGGATTTTAAAGCAAAGGTTTTTAAGAAGGAATTATAAAATTATTATAAAACCGTAGAAAACCTATATAAGACTACAATAAATGTAAGAATCATATGATGAATAATCGATCTACTACAACAATAAAACTAATTACAGCATTGCCAAATTTGTAATGTTCTGGTACGAAAAATGAACGTAGATGTAACTAATATTTTAAATTTTCGTAGCGACGAAAAAAATTTTTAATTTTGCATAGAATACTATGGATTCATCATGTGGAAACTTATTAAGATCAGTATTAAGTTAAATACGTCCTTGATCTATAAAATAGACTAGTGATCAATAAAATCGCAAAACCCGCTACAAAGACTTTGTTGAATATGGAAGTAATTATAAACGTGATATTTATTTAAGTATATTTAGATATATTTTTATCTAAATCGTTATATAAATCAAAATTTCAAGTGAAAAAAGGAGAATTAGATGTATGAGAAAGAACACAGATAATCACTTCTTATGTGATAGTTAAATCCAGATAATTGATATTTGTATGGTGGTGCAATTTCAATAGACACTAATGTAATCTTTTAGAAAGGGAAACGATAAGAGAGATCTTCAAATCTTCAAACAATCTCCTCAAATAACTAACCAGATAAGTAGCCTAATTAATTAGCTTGGTCCTCACCAGAGCACTCGGGGACAATATCGAAGCAGGAAGTCGTTCCACCCGCGGTAGACGGTCACACGAAAGACGTTAATCAGGAACGGCTGCCTAAACTAGTTCATCTCACAGTGTCTGCGATCGATTGCGTTTAACCGTTCATCATCCAACGCAATACCTTTCCGAACAGGTCTGCGACAAAGTAAATGAATATTAACAAACCACCCCTACCCTAGAACAGAGCGATCCATTTGTTTCTTTCACCTTCGTCGGCCGGTTGTTTGCCTTCGATTCTAATTAAATTAGCTGGGAGAAAGGTCATAGTCGGAAACAAAGGTCACCGAAGACGATCGAATATGATGGAGGATGTAACGCAATGTCTGAGGGTGAACAAGAGGGTTGCAATTAATACAGGGAATCGCCGATGTTTATAAAGTTCATAATGAGATCAAAGTCGAAAATAAACTGCCACCACGACCCCTAAGCTGAAGCGGAAGGCATGCAAGTGGATGATTAATAGGAAACGAAAAGGGGATCAGTTTTTTTTCTTAGAACTGACGAGGACGTATATATCAGAAAATTGAATTCACATGCTTTTTCTTTCAGAAGGCCAGAAAATTGTTTCCACGGAACCAACATAAGACGGTGGACAAGTGACTCATCACATTAAGATGACAACGCACCTTTGTTGGCTCACGAGGGTATTAATTAAGAGACAACACATCGCGAGGCAAACGAATTAATACTAGCCGGATAGCGTGGCATCAACGCCTTCGCTTGTGTTCCCTTATTGTCACGCGCGTATCGATCTCTCGGAATGTTTTGCTTGTTGTTCGTTAAAGTATCTTGTTAAATGGTGTTTCGTTCATCTAACTTGAATAAAAGACTGGGAACGCGAGGACTCTTCGTAAGGGGTAGAATCGAGCATATCAAAATATTATAGAGTAACAGCCAAAGGGTGTTTTTAAATTTTTCACATAGGCATTTCGGAAATAATGATATTGCTTGCAAAGGAAATTGAATCCTTAACTATAAAAAAATGAGGCATGAACCGTTAAGTTAGAAATTTGTCGAGCCTACGTACGCTGGAGTTGGGCATTATCTAAATAAAAAGTTATTTAAATAGCGAATCAAATCAAAGATAATCCCAGTTATATTTATTCGACGTGCCATGAATACAAAATTTATTCGATCAGGATTAATTCAAAGGATGAAAATAATTTTTTTATTCGACCAAAATTTGTTCGAAGAATAAAAGTAATTTTTTAATTCGACCAGAATTTATTCGAAGATTGAAGATAATTTTTTTATTCGTGGAGTTTCATCTTGAGCGTCAATTAATTTTTTCAATTTTAACTGTAACTTTATTGGATGGTTTATTTGATCTTAAATAATTTGCTGACGCGCTGATCCGCCGAGTACTGGGAACACAGGTCCTTGTGTGTTCTAATGTAACATCGCCCAATGACGAAAGTTTAAATCTTCATCATTTTTATTCTATCTTTTTGAAAATAGTACTGTTGAATTGGTGAAATTTTTTCGATAAAAATGAGTCTACACACGACATACATTGTTGAAGTTAGTAATATTTTGAGAAAATCATTAAAATACAATGTCACATTTACATACGAATGTCATTTGACGATATAAATATTAATGCAATCAAATAGATATGCAATCAACCATAAATTTAATATTTAGTATTTAAAAAAAAAAATTTTTTTAAAAATGGTAAATATTCTTAATTGTTTAATAATTAATATTATAAATAGTTTAAAAAAATAATACAGCTATGTTTATGTCATTCGTAATTATGTCATTCTATCTAGCATAGGTATTAAGAAACACTTCTTGGAATCACGCTCTATCCTACCAAAACTTCAGTTCTCCGTAATAGTACGGCCCCTATTATATTTTCTGTGGCAAATTTTAGCCTCATCTATCTCTACTATTTTTCTCGGCCCTCCTAATTTTTCCGATTTTGTTTGCTATAAAATATATCCATACCTACAATGACGATACATATTAAATTTCTTTATACAGGGTATAAAGATTTTTAGGGTATAAAAAATTAGAGTTACCTCTAATGCGACGCACGATTTTTCACTCACTTGCAACCATCTGACAAAAAAAAAGTTTAGAACAAAAGTTGCAGGATATAGGGTGTATAATAGATATTAGTGAAAAAGTTTCGGAAACAGTTTGTTTTCATAGCGAAATTAAGGTCACCTTGGATTTCACAAATAAGAACACATTTTTTTTACCATATTACGGCATTATCTAGGCTTTAATTGGGACAAAATTTTGGACATTGGTTTGAATTTTTTATTGACTTTTTTCAATTATGTAAGTTGCACAGATTACTTAATTTGATTGCGATTTTATTTTGTATGATTTTGATAATGATATTTATTTGGCGTTCCTTTGCATCGATTTTGATCTCCAACTTGTTAACCACGTGGTATCGCCATTTGTATGCTCCGTGTGGTCTGAAAGACATCGATATCGCGAATCGATATCTTGGATTAACGTGATGTCCTTACGGCCATCTTGGCACAGAGAGTCACGTGAATAACGCGATATAATACATTTTATTTCTTTCTTTCTTTTGTATCATATTATCTATCTGTTTCTTGCTCGCAATAATATAATAATTTTGCGAGTATATGAATCATATTATTTTACAATTGAGTGTTCATCGCATGCAATGCGTTTCCCTTCTGTTTTTTTATATATGATTCTTATGTTTTCTGTTCTACGTTACTGTTAACTCAAATTAGTTAACGATATTATATTAGTTTATGAAGTATCAGATCTTTGAGAATATATTTATTTTTCTTTTGGTTTATCATTTATACTGAGTTAATTATTTAACTTTTCCAAATACAAGTGTAAGCCTCTACCTCTCGGGAAATAGTCATGTGTAGCGGGGCTCATATAGGCTTAGATAAATTCCTAACCCATTTACCATTATTCTTCTGGATAATTAATTAATAAATATAGTAGATATATTCGTATATCGTGACTGAACTTTCCTTCTATCTAAAGACTGTTCTGCTATTGCGACCACACTACACCATTTCACATAATCTCGTTATTAGCGACAGATAAAACAGAGTAGTTACTCGATTAGTCGCTTATAAAGAGCACGAGTAGATCAGTATATAAAATATATCTCGAGTAGCCTAGCCATCCCGTAACAAAAATCGCAAGTAATGAGTGGGGTAACGAACTCCGCTCGTAATACAGTGTAAACATAATTGACCTAAAATTACTGAATGTAAACATACGACTAAAACATAACAAAAATGCACTTTATTTGATTACATGCCCGAAATGCATTCCGCCTTTCGCAGCGTAATATTCTGCTCTTTTACAGAATTTTGAACGCGTTGCTGTAATTAGACTTGCTGGATTCACAGCTCTGCATGTTGAGATGATTCTCTCTTGCAATTTTTTAATACTATTAATTGCTGATAATGTTTACATTGTCCTAAAGTTAAATACGACGCAAAGCTAAATATTCCATATTTCCACTACTATAAATCGAGTTATATGTTAGTAAAAATATGTAATATGTGTTTTCAATTCGTCTCGATGATCTCTACTGTATGGTAAAACAAATGTGTTCCTATTCGTAAAACCCAAGGTGAATTCGATTTCGCAATGAAAACAAACTGTTTTCAAAATTGTTTTACTGATATCTATTGTATCTATTGTATTGCAACTTTCATTCCAAACTTTTTCTTGTCAGGTGGCTACAAGTGAATGAAAAATCGTGCATCCTGTTTGAGGTAACAGCCTGTATACAGTAACTTTAATTGAATATTTATAAAATACTTTGCGACAGAAGATTGACCAGTCTATTGTAGTCATTATGCACAAAAAGGTAAATATTACACGTTTAGGGGAAGCAGCTTCGGTGACCTTGACCTTGACATATGTTGTCAAGGTCACCCTCCTGAGTGATGTTGAAAAGATTTTAGCTGTCGCTCGTTTTTTGTTAAAAAGTTATTAACAAAATAATTTTCATCATTATGCTACTTATGATAGCCATTTCTATAGATTTCCAACACTCGTTAGGTCCAAATTAGGCGTGGATGAAATATTTTTAAAGTGTGTGTTAGGTCTGTGTTAGGTTTGTGTTTGGGGGATCTGGGGGGCCCAGCCCCCAAGTCACCAATGGGAATAAAATACTGCCATATCTTTAATTAATTTTAACAACTTCAAAATGAAAATTTTATTCTGTATTTAATTCGTCTAATGGATATATAGAATTCATTATTTCGAAGAAAGAATCAGTGCGTTCGTAAAAATTGTACACTCTTTTAAATAAAAATTACATATAGGTATAATGTGGGCGACTGGGGGGCTTCGCCGAAACAAACCTGACCCAGACCTAACCCAGACTTCAAAAATATTTAATCCATGCCTAATTTGGACCTAACGAGTGTTGGAAATCTATAGAAATGACTATCATAAGTATCACATATGTGAAAATTATTTTGTTAATAACTTTTTAACAAAAAACGAGCGACGGCTAATACCTTCTGCAGGTCGCTCAGCAGGGTGACATGTATTGTCAAGGTCAAGGTCATCGGAGTTGCCTCCCCTAAACGTAATATTTACCAAATTTAATTCATTTTTTAAAAATTCCAGTCGCTGTAGATTCATTAGTAAAAAATATGCAATAAATTGGCATATGGTTAGCATGCTTAGATTTGCATAACTGAACCACGTACCTTTTTTTGCACTTATTCTGAAATCGAACTGGATTTTTACACGCTTCTTGTGAGCGCTTTTGACACAGGATATCTTTCGACTCACGAATTTTAATGAATTCTTATTTATTTCTATTTCAGCCACATATTTTTTGCACGCTGCCGTCTGAGACAGTTCTGCGTGGTCTATTAAAAAATCAATCTATGTGTTACTATGAAGAATATTCTCAAAATTAGAGAGTGATAATTCCATGGCATCCATTGTTTACAGTAAGGGAGTGTGGGGCAAAACGGACAGTTTGTGCTTTAAACCGTTATTTTTTTTATTTTAATATATTTATGTTAAAAAAGAAATGACTCTCAACACAGTGTTGTTTATGAAATAATTAAGATGCTCGTATAGCTTCGTGGCCATTTAGCCCCACTCTCACCTATTGTTAATCCAATATCGAAACAATGTAGAAAATTCAAAACTTTAATAACGCTCATGCGCGTTTTGTACAGAGTCACGGGACGCGTACATGATTTCTATTCTGCCAGTACCGTATGACTAATACGATTTCGCTTGCAATCATTATTTCCATACATATAAATATTTTTATCTTGAAAATACGGAAAGACTGACAATTTTTTATTTGCGGATTCTTAATCTACACATCAAAACACACGATATAGGAAAGACGCAAAAGAATCGGTGAGGAGATGTTATTCTAAACAATTACCATTTATCCATCTAACAAACAGTTTTCAAGTAATTTGTGTGATAAATTTTGGTGAATCACCTTATTCACAATAGTTATCTGTTCTTAAGAGAGAAATTTAAATCAAGCCTTAAATTTTTAATGGAAATATTATTTATAAATTTACAGGTTTTACACATGCTTTGAAGGGCAGAAATAAATCAGAGAAGTCTTAATACACTTTGTTGTATCTCTCACGGTTTTCACGGTTAAGGCTTATTTTATTCTAAAGTTGAGCGTATTGTTTTTTATTATCCAAATTAGCCGGACATTTTTAATAATCCGAATTATTCCATTATTATTTCGAATATTTAAATATCCGGATTACCCGGATAATTAAATAATTCCGATCAGTCGTCCAGTTCTAATATTAAGACCCCTTTACTCCATTTCTACTCTGCAATGCTGTAAAATTGCAGAATGTTCTAATTGTTAGTGTAGCATATAGGTATATTAATTTTAAGACATTATTATTGCAACGTGAAGGCAGATCGGACACTATGCCATAAGACAGTTTGTCTTCTCCAATTTAAATGTCCTCCCCAAAGTATTAAAATCACTCCCCAAAGTATTAAAGACTATATTTGTTACACCTTGTATAATTGAATATTATACCACTTACTCTAAAATAATTGGAGAACTTTCAGTTTGACATTAAAATATTAGATACTTAATAATTATAATTATACCAGATTACACTTGTTTACCTGAATATTAAGGGGCGCTGCATAGTAATGATTACATTAACTTAGTATGTAAGCAACACATATTGCTTGTTATTCAGCACAAATTGTTATAATACACCACAAGTTACATTAGTAGTCCTGTACATTAGTAGCCGGTAACCTTTCCCCAACTTCCTTTTTAGTTACAGGCTGAAAATTAAAAAAAGAAAGAACATTCTCGATACTTTTGTTAAAGTTTAATTGGGGAGTCACTGTAGTGAAGGTAGTTCGAAACATTTGAAGTGTATGCAGGGAGGTTGCAATTTACGAAAGTACGGCTTCAGAAGGAAAATGTTTTTCTCGTTTTAAGGAGTAAAATGTAGTCATAAAAAATGCCTGGGCTCAGGGCAAATATACATATTTTCCCATACACCGTAGATGCAGGTACTCCAATAGTTATACGATTAAAAGTTTTGTACAATGTTGTACAATGTTGATTGTACAATGCCATTATTTTACAGAAACGGCACAGTCTTTTACAATCATCAAACTTAATTAATCGTAATGATTTTTCCGACAAACTTGGACAAGAAAAGTCTAAAAATATTCTACGAAATGTCAATAAAATGTTTTCAAATAAATTTTTATTTTCGTTTACTGTTGCAAATGTAATAACAAATAACGTGTGTGAAGTACTATGTGAAAATCTATATTAATACAGATAAATGTTAATTAATTAATATTAATACAGATAAACCTGTATTAATACTGATTATAATTCAGTTTACGTAATTATACAATCATAAATTATTCGAAAAATTATGTTTGATAATTAATATTCATTTATATACGAAGTAATATTAAAAATTATTTTATTTGTTAGTCAAATAATAAAACAGATTCGAGAAAATCATTGAATTGTTTAAATAGTATAATCATAATTATTTTAAACTAATTTTTAAGTTAATCAGATAACATACTGTTTAATTTTCATTAAATAACTCTCTACCCTATCTTTAAACCACAATGATTACAGTAAATATAATCAGAACTTGAAGAGTGTTTACAACTGACGTTATACACAGTAATTGCTTACAACTCTGTGATGTTGAGACTATAGGATATGAATTTATTAGCATTACTCAAAATTCAAACAATAATATACTGACTGAAGCAGAAAAGTTTGGATTTATCGTCTACAACAATACATTGAGTGGATACCCATCATTTTAAACAAATATTCATTGAAGTAATTTTCCTCCACTAATCTCCCTAGTATACTTGTTTTGTTATTTATGAATAGTTACTTCCATATACAGAATATCCGTAAAAAGGATTTGAAACTCTTAAGTGTCTATTGTACTTACTAAGAGGAACAAAAAAATATTTAATCAACATACATACACAAGTCTTACAAATAATCCCCATCATATCTTCTACTGACAAAGCTGGATTCGTAAGAAATAAAATTACAAACTTTTATAATAGTCATGACGTTCAGATAAAAGTTTTCATGCAATTATTGAAGTAGATCATCGAAAGAGATTTTCCTTAAATGTATGAATCAGAATTTTAGGAGATTAATTCTTTTTGTTTAATCTGACTACTTCTACGGTCAGTTTTCAAAGTTGGATATCATTGAAATAATATATTTGAAAAATGATTATTTGAATGGAATGGTACATGAACGATATATTTGAAAATGAAAATTATCTTTTTCGAAATTATTTCATTATTTTGCTATTGACTGAAACAACGTTTTATTCTATTTTTTACGTTTTACTTGGATAAACTTTTTTTAAATATGTCCATAAATATTTTCCAATTCTATTATGTCAATATTGCTAGTTGCGGTAAATTATTCCAAACTATTATTTTTATTTCATTTTAACTAAACTATGTAATCTATAAATAAAATGACATTCAATATTACACGTTAACGTACCAGATCACAATTCAAGTAGATTTTTAAAAAAATGGTGAAAGTCTACTAGTGATATTAGTGCAATTATGTGACATATTTGAAATATGAACGGTGTACTTTTAGTTTAGTGACTATGATAAAACATAGGTTAACAAGCAATAATGCCAATTACTGTATGTAGACTGATTATTGTGCCACCCCTTTTATGTTCACATACAACAAATTGTAGTAATACTAAATTCAAAATATTTAATTTGATTAAAAAAAAATAAATATTTTCGGCTTTGTAGTACATCTTGTTACATGAAAATAAGGGAGTGGGGGGCAATAATTGGCTAGGACAGCATCGTTATGTAGTTGTTGCTTCGTATTAAACCATATTTAACACTTTCAGTAGAATATTTAAACAGTGATGCATGTAATGCTGTAATTTATGTGTATAACTGTCAAGTTACAGGAATAATAAAAGAATATTGATTTTGATACAATAAAGGCTGTAATGACAAAGCATAATTTCGAGGAATTTTAGCAAGTAATTTCCACCGATCTTTTTATCATCATTAATGAAACAGGTACACGCTGTTTCGATTTATGTAAAAGCTTTGAAACCCTTTTCTAACTGTAAAATTGTACCACCTGAATTATGGCGTGTTTTATAGGAGAACTATCTTCTCTAACAGCACAGGAAACAAAAACAGGCGTAAAATAGCTGAGTAGAAACCTTAAGAAAATAAAAATTGATGAAAAAACATTTAAACCATGCAGATTTGTATTTATGAAAATGTCGACATGTGCAAAGATTTTCAAATTTTGATGCATTTCACGTCTTCACACTTTTCCAGTTTCAGAGAAGTTATTCAATCATGCACATTTCCAAGGCATAATAAATTAACTACTATTACAATCGATATGATGTGACAGGAAATGAACGCAGAATAATAAAAACTTACTTACTCAAGGTAAAATAAGGTGTAGTTTTCTTTTCCCGAGGGATAAAATGAATAATTAAGTGACTAAGCATGTATCTGTTGAATTACTTATGTCATTTTAATTTTTTACTGTAACCTTTAATGTAATATACTTTTGAATGTTCCAAAATATCCTAAATAATCTCCGCCGTAAAAATACATTTTACTAAATTCTTAATTACTTACTAGTAGAAAGTATTATTAATAATTAATATCAAATATTACAAGGAAATAGAATTTTGAGATGCCACCAATATTCCAGGTATATTTAGTTTATGGTAGTATTTTTTTGTAAGCAGTACTTTAAAGTATATTTAAGACATAAAGTGTTAAAGTAGTTTTTCATTAGGGATTGGGCATTATCAGAATACTCTTTTATTTAAATAATTATTAAAATAAAATGTTTACTCTATTTATTATTTCTTGAGCCACTTTATCTTTGTTAACATTATTTGAATAGGTAGCAGTATATTTGAAAAATGAATATTTGTAATACTCATTACTTTAGATGGAATTTAATATTTGTTATAATATTTGATTTCACCAAAGAAATAAGAATATTTATTCATATGTTTATCGTGTATGAAACTTTTGTTCCAAAACCATAGTGTTATAGCTACGTCCAATATTGTAGTATAATAAAATCTACTATTCGTTATTTTCAATCTTGTTATATCTTTCGTTCTATCGTATCGTTATATACTATCTAAAATAATTAAATATTTGACAAATGATCTTAGTGAAGTGTATAATCCTAGTTTCACTCAAACAGCAAAAAGAAGATACATGATTGATACGATTCCTTAAATCAGAATATCCAATTTTAAAAACCTTTTATTCTTTTCTATTTTTACGCGTCAAGAAATTCAAGAACCTCGCAATTAATTATATTACCTATATAGTTTGTCCAGTCTAGTGAATAACTTTTTCCAGGAACATGTTTGAAATAATTAAAGAGAAAATTGTAATATGAAAGTGCTGAAGAATTCTGAAGGTTTCTCATTCCGAACTTTAAAACCTTCGAAGATATTCTTTGATTCAAAACTTTGGGACACGTTTGCGACAAAGGACCGCTTCAAGAGTTTTAGTCATTTGAGTTGCAACCATGGTGCCTAGAATTATACCAATGGCAAGCGATTCGAGTAAATAACGGGCTTCGACAGAGAACTGTTCCAGTAAAAAAGGTGGAAGATGATTTTAAATCGAAAAGAATGAGTGTACAGAACGTTATAGTACGCAAAGACTTTTGAACAATTCTCAACTTCAACGAACACGGTTGCTCACAGGACAGCCATCATGTTTTAATCAGAATAATGTGACTATGGGCGGGTCATTCTATTTCACGGAAGAAACTACAAACACGAAGGATAATGGGGTATTTTAGCTAACAGACCTTCACACGACAAATTGTTTTCCCCTGTGATGTTAATAATCAACGAAAATGCTGTAAAAGACAATAATTTTCAATGGGTTTTCAAACTCCTTCATATAGAACAAAATTAATTATAAAAATCCTTTGTCCCCAAAGAAAAGAAGTAAAGTAAATTAAATTTCTTAAATACATATCTATTAGGTTAGTGAATATGAAATGTTATATTCTTAAAAAATTTTTAAATAGAACGTAACTTCTTTAAAACACTACATACGCAATCAAAATTCTACAGTTATATGCAAACAAACTAACTTTGTTATTCCGAATTCGTAACAATATTAAGTTCTAGAATTAAAAGATCTATAAATATTGCTTTTAGGGCTCTTTTAATTCGATACAACTTACTGCATAAAGAAATTGTTTGCGCATTTAAAAGAATAATAAATAGTAGATACAAGATTCTGTTAACAGGAGGGGTATCGTAAAATTTCATATTTTTATTCACTGAGATTTTTGTATGTTCGTTTACGATATTGTTATCTCCATGCGTTTATACTATGTTATCAATTAAAATAGTCTTCTTACTTCATTTAATGTGTATTACTTTTAATATTCTTCCTTAGAAGATTATTGTCAATATCATTTCTTATATCAACTTCGATAAGTATTAAATTCGTATTATAACAATTTTTGCAGTACATTTTTTAAGTTTAAACACAATAACAAAATCTCAGATACTTATTGTAATTATTTTTGTATCAAATAATAGGTACCTAATAATCTTATTATTTGTTAATATTTAACATACATGTAAGTGTAATATACCAGCAAGTGACTTCTTCTTTAATTTGATTAATAAAGATGAACAACCTGGTTAAAATTATTTGATTAAAATTTAATTAAAGCTTTTAATTTAATACACACTATTGGCTATATTAGATTAACATATTTTATTAAAAACTTGACGTTCATGCAGAGTATTTTCTCAGAGAAACCTTTTCTTGAAATTCTAATTTGCACTTCAAATTTTTCCAAAACGTTATTTTAGTTGCATAGATTTCCTTTTATGATTTTCTAAAGAGGTATTTTTAATACAATGAATTAATAGAATTTCAAAGGAGTACATTCTTTTCTTCTGATGATAAATCGATTAGTTTTATGTTCTACTAATGAATTACGAAAATGACAACAAGTTAAGAGAACACATTTCCTTGTGAGTTTCAATAAATTGGCAATGTTTTTCAAATTTTCTGTCTTACATCGGTAGAATGTTTGGAATAGTTCATAAAATTACAACATTAAGATGGACCGTATATCATATTAAGAGTTATCTAAATTTAAAGCGGATCCTTCTCAAAACGATATTTGTTGACCTGGCATGCAACATATCTCCGAAACTATTCATCCCACTAATTTCAAATTGGGAAAGATTATTCCGCATATATTATTAGTTGAAATTCGTACAGTTGAGAAGTTCTGAATTAATCTTTTTTAACGAAAAAATGACCTATTTCTTTAGAAAATCACCATTTCTTTATTTTTTAGAACTATTAAAAAATCATGTACTTTCACGGAATAAAGTTTTCGAACTTCAAGTTAATGAAATGAATAATTTCGAAGATTTACTAATTATGATAAGCATAACCATGGACCTGAAGCATAACAAGGTTCTATCAAACATGATAGCAAACAGTATTACATTATTTCGCTATTCTGTAACTTCAGGTAATGAAGACTATACATAAATAAAGCTAGCGTATTGCTTAATATAACTTAAAAAATCCTGACATTTTACTAAGTAATTGTTATTATAAGACAAAAATTTAAGATTAACTTATCTTTCTAGACCTTCAAGGTAATATATCCCCATAAAATCCAAATTTCTGTTAAGACATTATTTTTTAAAATCAATACTGATAAATTTCAGCAAAAGTACCAATTCAGAGAGAGACAATTTAGAAAATTTCCGATATCATGAGAGCGAATGGGCCTCAATAAAACTTACCAATGAAAAAACTTTTAATAAAACCTACCAATCTCATTAAAAATAAAATAAAATGCTGTTTGAAATCTGAATTCCAATTTGAATTTGTAGTTTAATAATATAATACGGCGCTATTATTTGCAGAGCTTCGAGATTTATATTTGACTATCGCAGATCAACACTTAATTAGAATAATGTTGAATTAATTACCATGATAAATAAGAAATGACAGTGCTAGTGAAAAGTTACGTCATCAAGTGATTAGACTTAGCCTCTATGTTTATTTACAAAGTATTAGCCACGCGGCACGCGATCCCAAGAGCTCCGATAGCATTTATCTCCGGGCGTTCTGGATTCAAGAGGAGCATTAAATTCGCTTCAACCTCGGCGAATGTTCAGTAGCGGCAGTTAATAAACGGTCATATGTGTGCTACACGCCTATATACATTTATTTCTCAGCGTTTCGAATTTATTTACAACGTACCGGATTTCGTATATCACAATTTTTTTTTAGAGTCCACATAGCCTTGAGACTTTTCGTGAATTTCTGCGCGCGACTTTCACGGAAAAACCATGTGATTTGTTGTTTTGTTACTAACTATAAAAAGTTTGGCAAATTGTAAATTAACTCTGTGACTCCCCAAGGTTACACTCATTTTCCTTTTTTATTCGTTAAGTATGATTTGTTTTGGTGAAGGTTAAAACTAACTCATAATTTACAATACTACCAAAAAAAAATAAGAAAGAGAATTCAATTTGGTAATATATGTATGTTCAAGCATGCTGGCACAATTTCATTTTGTTAATCTTTAGAGCGTTATAGAATTTTTCTGCATATGATTGGTTAGTAAAACTTGAGCAGGATGTAACAAAATACTGTGCAAAGTTCACTGGGAACTTTACAACCAAACTATATTCTGCAGAAAAGATATTTATAACAAAATATAAGTAATTATTATTCATACTCAGAGGGTGGAACGCAGGGGGGTGGGGGGTATGAAATAATGAATTAATAATTGATTAATACAAGTTGTATAGAAGTTAAAATTAATCATGAATTAATTTATATTATAATTATATTATAATTGATCAATTATCATTCAAATAATACTCATAAAATTAACTACGGTTAACGTTTCTAATTCATAAATTACAAAACGTGGTTACCGAGGAAGAGGTATCATTTAGTCCCTATATTATGTATGTCAAAAATGTTAACAGCTTATTAGCACGTTATAATTTCTTATATGTGATGAATTTGAAAACTCTGACAAAATACTGTAGGTATACTTACCATATAGAAGTCAAAATTTGCAAACCGGTAATTCTTGAAACTGCGAAATTCTTCGATAAAAGTTCAATTTTCCTATTAAATTATGCAGACATATATTCGAATTTATATAAGTTATAACTTGGACAAATTCTGTTTTATATCTCCATGATTTAAATTCTATATTTCAATGAGTAATCAGAGGAAAAGCAGATCATTACTACGAATCCAATGTTCTCTCAAATGTACAATTTCGTAATCAAATGGTAAAGGAAGCAAAACAAGAGGTTGAGACCTCATTTCATAAAGACCTTCTCACCTATTGTCCTGAAAAGGGTCCCAGGGAAACCTTCCTAATGTCCACAGGAGTTCTCTACGCAGCGGTAACCGAGTTGTCAAATTTGTCAGAAGGTTTTCGTGAACAGGTAAGCAAAAAAAGCTTGCAATTGCCTTGACGCGACGTGGACAGTTTCACAAAAGCGTTCCTAAAAGCCGATCGTCTAGAAGAACACCTTGTCCCTTGTCAGCTCTTTAAAGATCGTGACACTTGTTTACAAACTTCCACGCGTGTGTCCAACGCGTTAATCACAAAGAGATATCGAACAGCTTCCTGTCTTCTGCCACAGAGACTGTTTTTGACCACCTCTTGTTGCTCGTAAACGTCCCAATTCTTGGGAACAGACAAGCAGCTCGGATTCGCTGGATTAAAAGCTGCAAAGATGCGTTGACGCTATTTTTTTGGACTTGTGCTAACAGAAGGTGACTAAATGTTGATGTCATTAAACGTGACATCAGTAGGGATTATTTCCGTTCTGAAGAAGTAGGATGTTTGATATCTTACATCAGTAGGAGCAGGTAACTGACAATTATTGATTGAAATAATTCTTACAATCTTCTGATACATTTTATTTGAGATTTCTGATGATCGGAAGCAAATGTTCAGAATTGATGAACTCTTTGCTGTTCTTCAGGTTTTATTACCTGTTTACTACTTTAAGACATTAAGCTTTAAAGACTCAAATTCTTACTTTATGAACTAAAGATTTGCTTGTTTATGTTATATAGTTACTAGTGTTTAGTTGTTAACAATTTCTTTGGTTTAACAAAAGTCACATATATTTCTCAAAATTTGTTTATAAGAGAATCGTGTCTGATTCACTAGCTATTCAGGATTCTCATCTTTGGTATTGCAATACCAGCACCACCGGTATTTGATTTTAACTGTTTTTGATTCTGAACTGTTTTTGTTGAATTCTATTTCAAAATCAGCACTTGTAATCAAATTGTCAGTGTTAATTGAGTAATATTTGTAACATACTCATGTTTTACTGAATTTTTCATCTCCATCCCGATGAATTCTTAAGTACTGGCCAATTCTTAATTTATTAGATACAGTAAATACGACTTTCTACTACGTCTTCTTTATATGTTACTTTCGTTTGACTCTTTAAAAAAGGAATCCAATAGTTGAACACTTGGATGATAAACCTATCTTCCGATAAGAATTCCGAGAAATGCAATAACTCCTTGGTGACTTCTCCACTTCAATAGTCTTCACAATCTAAAAGAAACACTTTCTTGAAAACATTTATCAAAGCCTCTCCACAGAAAGGTACTACTTCACTGCTCTCCACTTTTTGATTCATCACACACTTCAGTGTTATCCCGTAGAAATTTTCTCTACTATTTAGTCCAGTGTTTCAGTCTCTTCAGGCTCACAAACCCCCGGCAACAGATTAACCCTCTTGGAGACCCTCTCACGCAAGCTCCAGGCACCTCACGACAAGTTAAACCTTCTTTTGATCTCTTGTTCAGCTTTTCCCTAAGTATCCGCTTAACTATCCCGATCAGGTGTGATCAAGTTCGATAATCAATGATCTCTCGCGAACACAACACATCCGGCGGCGGGCGCTGTTTAAGCGCAACTGCCTTCCTACGCTGCTCTATATCGCCCGATCTCACGCATGTCCGATTTCCAAGTCTCCTTCTCCCCTTGTCGCCCTCAATAGCCGTCTCCGTCACACCTGCAGCGGTTTCCACGGCGTCTCGTTCGTTTCGACGCCCCACCAACTGTTGCTTTTCCATGGATGCACGCGCCTGGATGAGAAATAGCGGAGAAGACGTTACTACCGCGATGCAACAAGGTAGAACTGGCCCGCCCGGCCGTTGCTCGGGGTAAGCTTTTCACAATAGCTAATAGGGGAGGAGAATTTCAAAGTGTCTGCCAGGGTGGGTCAAGTGGTTGCATAATAAGTTAATTTCGGATATGCGAAACCTTTGAACGTTATTTGTGGGAAGCAGTCGCTATGTTAGAAATTGTAAACGGTTTTAGGTAGTTTAGAATATATTAAAGTATCTGCAGAACGTGAACTATGACCTATCGGAATGGAGAAGGAGAGATATGTCATAAGTCAGTTCGAGATACCTGAATTTGTCGAACTTTGCATGCAGACAATTTCATTTTTATGAATCTCTACCTGCAAGTAGGTCATGCGAAATAGATGAAAAAATTGCATCGTATGCTTTGTATGTAAAAGTGCGACTCCAGAGGAGCAACAACGAGCAACATTTTGTCGCCGTTCTGTTTCCTGGAGAAGTCGCCACTTGTTGCCACAAGTAATTCATGTTTCTGTTACTGGTAACAATTTTGCCGCTTGTTACCTATTTCTATTCGCAACACAAAGAAATGTTCCTTCGGTTTGTACACTTTGTCGTACAAAGTATTGTAGCCTACAAAATCTAAAAGTTCCTTGGATTGTGTTGTTCCAGCGTGGATAAAAAGTTTTCATAAGTTACAGTTGGTTGAAACCATTTGCAACATGCAGCAACAAGAAATAACAAAATGTTGCTCATTGTTGGTTCAATGGAGCCGCACCTTAAGAAAATGAAGTTGCCTTAATTTAGTTGCTTATATTGGATATGTTTCCTAAGATGTCAATTATTCGAAGTTTTATTTTCTAAGGTTTTAGATTCTAAAAGGCTACATCCTCAGAGTAAGATTCTAGACTTCTAAATTCACAATTAAGATTTGCAAGAGAAAAAATTATTTATCTAGGGTATTGAAGGTAATCGATGGAGAGATGGATCACGCACAAAACCAACAAACACAATTTCCCGGGATGAAGCATTCATATTATAAAATATTTCCATGCTCATGATTCGACGTCAGTACGCGCCACGTGCAAAGATAAATTTATTGCGAATACCACCAATCAGCCTTTCCTTTGATACCTTCGCTCGAGCGACAGTGAACACGTATAAAACATTTTAGCTTGTTAAGGGACAAAGTAGCTATAAAAGATGAAGTTGGTGGAAACAAAAATAAACCTATCATAAATTATAAAGCTTTTTCATTCAAAAATATTTACTTTGTTTGATCTCATTTTTTCTAACAGGAAGTTATCTATAACACTTTTTCAGAAATATATGCTACAAAAAATAGGAGAAAATTGTGCGTATCGATTGGTCTCCTAAGTTCCAGTGTTAAAAATGTGAAATAATGAGAAATAGAAACAAAATATTTTCAGATTACATGTAACTTGTGATCAATTTATTTTAGTTGACTGTAATCTAACGTCGTAGATTTACACTACATACTATACGTCTTTAAAGTAAGACAGTAAGTGGTACAAAATGACAAATACGTCACTACGCCATTTAGTGACGTACGCCATACGTCGTTACGCCATTTTTGTACATGAGTCGGTAATGTAGTTCAGTATAATAAAGGTAGACATTAGATAATGTAATATAAAATTAGAAATAAATTACGGTTTCATCAGTATGACTTATAAAAGTCTGATATCAGAAATTAGCAAACAGAAATTTAAATAAAAGTAAGTTTTGCATAAGCAATAAATTTTGACGTTTATGAGAGTACAAAATTAAATAGATCATCGTGTTTTAAAATCAATTTGATTTCTTAATTTTGTTTTGATATTATTGGTGAACTTACATGGGGTAAAATGGCAGGGATAAGAACTTGTCATCTTACGTAATAGTTCATTCGTTTTATGATTTATGCATTTTAAAGTTATACAATCCCACAGAGTTATGTTAAAAAATCAAACAGAAGAGTTACAGAATGTTTGACCAAAATGCTGCAGTTAATGTTTCATTTCCTTTGAACAATATTTTGACCTTTACTTGACCCTGGGCATAAAAAATTGAGAAATGTTTGTGAATTCATGGGAATAATGAAATAATTCTGATATAGAGAATAATAACGGAAAATGTACTGCGTCAAGACGTGCACTTTATCGATAGCTCTTGAAATGGTAAAAATACATTGTTTTCTCACTAGAAGAGAGAAAATGGATGAAAGCTGTATTTTAGCGAATACATATTTGGACACTTAGGTGGTTATAAATTGTGTTCAACATGCCGTCCCTTGTACTAAATATGTTTTTGGACAGGTACTCTCAGTGAATATTTAGTGATTTCAGATAAAATATCGTCATTCATTTGCTGAACATGTAGCAGTAACTCGTTGTCGTTTGTTTTCTAGAGTTGTTGAAATATTTCTCTAAACTGTTTCTTTTATCATGATCCATGAGAAAGAATCTGGGAGTGTAAAATTGGCTGACCGAACTGACTAATTTACTGTATCACTACACCGATGCAACAATTATGAAGCATATGATTAAGAACTGCGCATGCCAAACAGACATGATGTGCCGAACAAGCAACATGCTGATACCATATTTACGTCTGAATTTTTATCGGCAAGTTTCATAAAAAAGCTTCCAAATCCCTATCTAAAGACGCAGCATGCTTGGAAAAGTTATCTCGAGTAAATCGAGATGAAGGTTCTCTATCACTTGCTAAAATCACGCACATCCGTGAATGGAGTTTTTCAGACTAAAGAATAATTAGAGCGAAAAATTGCTATTAAAGCCTTTAAATTTTAATGTTCTCTATTTAATCCAAATAAAAGAATTGACACCTAGAATTTCATAGTTTTAATGAGGCCTACCTATATACGTACATAGACTATCAAACGCACGTATACTTTCTTCATTTCCGGTGTAACAGTTGTAAACGATTCTTTGTTAGAGAATTAATTGTTTGAATCGCATCCTATAAATAATGTTTTAGGTGTACGCTTGTAATAAATTATATTAATAATTTGATCTTGGATAATAATAAACATTTGCAAACAATACACAATCTTCTTTCAACTGTTGCGCAATCTTTTTAGGAACACTAATTGTAAGACCAATCAGTGAAAAAATTCGCGAACAGACGATTTTCGGTCTTTTCGGTATTGCCAATGGATATATTCGTCAAATGAAAGTTGTGCTACTGTGCCGGCTATTGGATTTTCTTGTTTCCACGGAAACGGTAGCTATTGTTCGAACGGTGTCGATTTCTGTCGGTGTCGGTTTCAAAGCTGTACATGGCAGCTATTGAACAAAGAAGAAAGAAAATAGCAAAAAAGATCGTCAGATCCATCACTATTAACAATAACACTAATGGAAAAGCATTATCCGGTTTTAGTACTAGAAAGAGAAAAAAGATATGTGCAAATCGCAGATCTGAAGTCTGTTCTAAGGAAAAGAAACACAAAAAAACAATATTTCAATGTAAAATACGTAACATTCGATTGCGTGTAGGTAACAAGATTTGAAATATTTCACATATAGAAAAATTATTGATTTCGAAATTTACTCTTCGTCAAAATAATTATTGTTCTTTAGTTAAAATTGTTTAAATTCTTTCGTACAGTATTTTTACTTTATTAATCTACCTACATACCTAGAGAAGATTGGGGTAAGATGACTACACTAAGCGAAAATAAGTGTAACTTTCATATTCCTTATACAAAAAGAAACAGTATTTTAAGAAAATAATCTTACATGTTTTAGGAACAAAAATAATTTACTGTTATTCTTAATTTAAAATACAAAATTCGTTTGTGAGTAAAGTGATCATCCTCTCTGACTATTGAGTAGGATGGTTCTACTGATTTAATGAATACAGTCCTGGCATGTGAACGAGTTAATCCTTCGATATTTTATGCAACATAAAGTAGTTCGTGAAATATTGTATTTTAATAAAGTATTAGCATATGTTGAGTTTCGCCATTTATTTAAAAGCCCGGTCTAGCTCTGGACTTAGTAGAACCTCAGAAGGAATAGCACACTTTACAAGTAAGTAATGAATCAGTATTTTATGCAATATAAACAGCATATAATTAAAAAACTATGCATTTCCGGACGTATGTGCATTTACACATTCTTCATTGTCTTTGTGTTTAGAACCTACCCTTTGAAGTCGTTTCATATACTTGAAAACATGTCGTATAGCATAAGCTATAGCAGCGCATGTCTTCAGCAAACAAACACCAAATGAGATCTATAACGTAAAGTATCTTAAATAGCGCGATTTAAACAAATCTCCTCTAAATATCGATCTTTTTACTTTTTAACAATTTAAATTTTGATCATTATTCTTTTGACTTTCAGTTACTGCATAGAGACATAAGTAAGATACCATCAATTTTGTCATATTCTTTTTTAAACTGTTATGAAAATTACAAAATAGGTTATGTTACTGGGCAGAAAGTTCAATCCTATTTTAAAATTTTCTGAAGGAGGATTAAATAACGACGGAAAATTTCAGTGAATTTGTCGCATAAATTTACTTTAAAACCTTTTTAATAGGGCTCTCGAAATAAGAGTGGGACGGAGCACGTGCAAGTATTTGGTGATTGATGATAATGATACTGCTGAGAATTGACGATAACGTTGATAATAGGTTAGCTTGTTATCGATTGATTTTTATCAGTCACCTTACAAGGAATACTATTCAATTGGTGACAAAATCGCATAAATTTTGTTATTACATAGCTCGTATACGTTACAAAGATTACGTATGAAATCAAAAATGCTAGTAAAAGTTAGTTTGACTTGGAGAAAGCAACAGAGAGGGAAGAAAAGCAAGAAAAAAATGAAAAAATTGTCTTTTAAAAATTAATAATCTTT
Source organism: Calliopsis andreniformis (assembly GCF_051401765.1). Lineage (NCBI taxonomy): Eukaryota > Metazoa > Arthropoda > Insecta > Hymenoptera > Andrenidae > Calliopsis > Calliopsis andreniformis. Next base: position 2,950,154 of record NC_135067.1, on the reverse strand, counting down.
ATTATATAAAAATAAATTATAAGAAATGAATGATAAATAATAACTAAAAAAGATTTAAACAATAACAAATAGTGGCTGTTTAGACCACCAGTGGTATTGTTAATCAAGAAATGAAAGAAACAGTAATCGCTGGTTACATTCATTATAAAAGTTGTTATTCCCTTTTGTATTCCCTTTAACCGACAAAATTATCTAAAATATACCTAGTGGATAATTACCTTTACTTATGATTTTATTATTATCATTTATTATCATGGATGTTTTTAACTGTTATCTATCATTAATTTATTATCATTCAATTGTTATAATTTACTTTTATATAACACAGGTGATTAATTTTAAGAGACAATTTTTCCATTCCCTTTTCCTTCTTTTTTTCTTTTTTCTTCTTTTTATTGCTTTGTATAACATCTTTAATTTATATTTTCGTAACTTTTATGAGATATAGCTTTGAGCTATATAAAAAAATCTGTGCGATTTTATGATCAATTGAATAGTATTTCTTGTTAGCGTCCATAGACAATTTGGGACCTGGTCAAATTGCTATACGAAATCCAAAAGTTTTTGAGCAACTGTAAATGTCCTTTTCGAACGAAAACTTATGATTTTCTTTTAATATATTTTTGAAAGACCGTCTTTTGCCGAAGACATAATTGAAATATCAGTTTGCTCTTTTTATCACAATATAAAAACCTTATACACTTATTACTATCTACATGGGATAATTATTTACAAGTTTTTTGCAAAAAATTCGAGATTTCTCCGATGTTTTCTTATGCAGCGTCTTATCGAATATTATCGCTAATTTCGTGTGCATGCGCTCTTTTAGAATTGCAATTTTACCCTGTTTGATCATTTGAATCACGTGTTGATGTGTTTACTCAAATTTGAAAGAGACAAATCTTCGCAGAAATTGTGAATAACAAAATTCACTTCGTTGGCGTATAACGCGATAAATAGAATATCAAATAGAGGAGCTTGCTGCCTGCGTCAACGTATTTTTATTCACGAAGGAAGTCCGCTGAGAAGAATGCTTCGACGTGGGGCAATCAAGTCCTCGTGCTCTTTCAAATTGACAAGAGTCATTTTTCCGTTGCGAACAGCGGTCCAACATTTGCACGAATAATTGTCACGATTTTTACTACTGTCATGTAATCCTTTTAGCGTATCCAAAATTAATCTTCTGCTATTTTTAGATACTTTTTAAGTGGATCGGTTAAGTAGGGGATAGTTTTCAAAGTTTTAAAATTGGTTGATCTTATAAACATAATAAATGGGTACACGGAAACTTGTTTAATATGAATACGCTTTACAATAAATGTTCTTGCGTCCCTTTAAAATTACAAATCTATTATCTACTTAAATGAAATATAACTATTATCTTTCGATAAAAAATATTATCTTTCACTGAACTTTTGTGCAAATAATTCTCCACTTTCGAATATAAATGGAACAATTGCACTACCGATTGGAACGAAAGGCTGTACATCAGAAAGCTATTATCTATTATCGGATTATCAGTGGTCCCTTATCAGAGAAATGAAAAAAGGGCGAAAACTGTGTCAATATCGTCTAAAAATTACATAAATATTTTTTCTTGCAAGTCGCGTTGTGTACATACAAAGCACAACATAGATCAAGTCGTAATTGAATTACATGTATCGAAGCCAACGATAACGGATTTGCGTAACCTGATTATCTCACCATCTAAGCTATCTTTAATCTTGACGCAGCCATTATCATTGACATCGATTATAGTCATTTCATTTGATGATAATCATTCATGTGGATATACATACTCCGCAGTTTTTCGGTTTCCGGTCGTTGTAATTATCACTAAATCGAATTTTTTCCCTTAATTATAACATAAATTCATGGGTATACAATTACAACTGGTCGAATTCAATAGGCAAAATATGAAACATCACTGTGATTATGATGCATTTCACGCCACATTAATAATAATGCCTCCAAATACCTACAAAATGTTCATATACATAAATATACTTAAGTTTCAAAGATCATAAATTTATGGATTAATTAATATTTTCCTGTTAGTATGAATTGAATTTTTTGTTAGTTAAAGCAATATGGTGACAAAGGTAAGCACGTAAATATAATCTTAGGAGGGTTAAAATCATTAGTTATAATATGCATGTTGTTGATCAGAACAACTTCCCTAGCATCTATGTATCCCACATAGATCTCGCCAAAAATGCCAGAAGTATTTTATACAGGGTGTTCGACGACAGGTACCATAAATTTTAAAGGACAATTCTAAGCGCTAAAATAAAACGAAAATCAAGAATGACGAAATTGCGTTTAATGTTTCATTTCAGAATTATTAATTACTGAGGAAACACCTAAAATTTGCGTGACGTGTGTCTGACTAGGGACTTATTCCACTGACCTCGCTATCTCTGACCTGGATAATGCGCGCCGGCAGTAGAATAAGTCCCAAGTTAGATACGTTTTATGCGGTTTTCTGATATTTTCTCAGCAATTAATCATTTTGGAACGAAGTCTCAAACACAATTTTGTCATTCTGTACTTTCGTCCTACTTTGATATCTACAATCACCATGGAAAATTTCGAATACTTGTTGTCGAATAGCCAGTACAATTACCAATATCAGAACACGTACAAGTGTGTATTCTGTTAATTCTGTTATCCAAAAATTCAATTATTCTAAAATTTATATTCTTCTACCAAGTTTAGTAATCGAGATTCTACTGTGATCACTAAATGAACCGTATGGTAATGATATTAATGACTAGTCTATGAAATAGTATTTTTATTTAAGGATCAAACACTTTCACTGTTTGTACCAGCGAATTAAGAATGATGCGACATAAACCGATGAATTAAACATAGGGTGAATCGACGTGTCAAATAATAATAGTGCACCGAAAGAAATTCTGTATGCTCTGTACCGTATTTATACATTTTCAGTATAGAAATTGTGCGTTTGATTAATTAGTCTAAAAGATGTTTATCTCTTTTTTAAATTGAAGTTTAATATTGCATCAGCTGCTAGTAATGGTTATTAATGACAAAAGAGAGGACAGGAGAAGACAGGAAAAAAGTTAATAAACGGAACTGTATTGCAATTGAAGTTCACATTAATGTGTCAAATAACTTTATTTCTTAAAAGAAGTTTATCGCATTCTGGATTCTATTGGTGATGAAGTTTCCTTAGAAATTTAATTTTATTTGATTTTTGTGATGGACAACTGAAATTTCAGGATAATCTGGGAGGTGTTTAATGATAATAATACCTATTACAAGTGTCGCAATGTGGGTGATCACATCTACAGTAAGCAGCTAATAGTGTATAACTTTTGTACGTTGATCTTGTAATCTGGTCAATAACACTTGTTTCAAACAACTTGTTCGTACTCTTCCTCTAAGATTTAATTGTAGCTTCTTGGTGAAAAAACAATCTTCGATTTCCAAAATATGTGACGGCGCATCATTTTTCTATTCGTTCTCGCAATTAGTTCTTACTAGTTGGTTTCCAGAATATTTCATCATGTCGTTTAACAGAGAAAGTGAGAAATCTTCAAGAATACTTGAGTTCATGGTTTCTTTCGCAGCTTTATCAGCTTTATCATTATCGGGTATTCCGATATAGAAAGGTATTCAACTAGTGATTATATGTATATTCTTTTTCTCTACTGCTCTGTGATAGATGTGTTAAGCATCAAGAATTATGTGGTTATCAGAAGAAATGTCACTTAGAACAAAGACAACATTTTTAGAATCACTGAAGACGACATACTCTTTGTCTATTGAATTTAGATTAAATTTTATTATTTGTTAAATTACGGATATTATGACTAGAACAATTAAAAATTCATTCGAGAGTCTAATTTTATATGCTCTGGAATGACATAGATTCATTTGTACAAGGGTCATTCCACGCAAAAGCGGACACGTTTTGGAGTAAGCTTTTGTAGATTGCTCAAATTTGAATATGTTGTAGTCTTTAACGATATTTAAACGTACCTCAAAGGATTTTTCAAAATTTTGAAAATTGTCGATTTTACAGCTCTTTGAAGTGTTAACTTTTTTTTAAAAAATTATAGTGCAATATTAAACTTTAATTTAAAAAAGAGATAAACATAGTACTGTAAACAAAATTATTTCAATTAAAAACAATTTTTTTAACCATTTTTCTGCAATTATTTTAAACAAATGCAGGTTTTTAAGATAGTGCGCGATTTTACCAATCCGAGAAAAAGGAGAATATAGTTTGATCCTTCCCCTTGATGGACAAACTTTCAAAAATATGTCACGCGCCGTGGTGGGCGCGTTGTCGCTGGCAGCCTGGACGATTCCAGCCGGCGAACGTGTTATTATTTGCAATCAAAGCAGCTTCATCCGACATTATTCTATTGCAAGGGTTAATTCTATTCTATTTGTAAGCGTTAATACGATCAATAAATATTGGTAACTCACTCTTTGTCAATGATACTTGTTGTTGAAAACATTTCAGTTGTCATAGTCCAATGGGGAAACCGCGAGCAGGTGGTGAGTTTTCTTCCATGGGGGTGAGATGGGGTATCGTGGAAAATTGGGTTAAGGATTCTACCATATCGATAAGTGTGTAACGGAATGAATAACCGGATCTACAAGTAATTAATTTATAACTTTTACATTTTGTGACTCTGTACTATAAGAATAAACTCTGGCCGATAAAACAAACACTATGTCTGTTGGAATGCAGGAATGAAACTGTCGCGTTCCACGAATTGTTTTGGCGAGTTCATGTTTCGTAATTGATATTGCTAAATTTTCGTTATATTCTTCTACTGTACTGAATGTAAAATTAATATTTTTCATATTAGTAGTCGCTCAGTCAAACAATTTCTGTGTTGTTGTTGTTGTCTAGTCTTCTGTTGAAACTTTCAAATGACTTGCGCTTCCAAGAATTCGCGGACCTCCTTTTTTTTCTCTGTAAACGCAGCGTAGCGGCGAGCTACCTCTCGTTGTGTAATATTCAATAAAATAATCATCTTCAATAAACACTAACCACAAAAAAACTATCATCTTCTAATGGCCTTTGCAAACTTGCTTCAGCTATATGCTTAGCGTTTCAAAGACCCGCCAACACCATCGCATGCATTTTTGCCATGTTATAGTTGACTAGCGTAGTACCGGAAGTAGGAAAACAATCGGTAGACGCCTGAAGTTAGTCCAGACAGAGTCACACCGTACGCACCACGTGCAGCAGTTGAAATAAAGCTTTAGAGAGGTTAACCACGTTTTTTTGTTCTTAAACCGATCTCCATCCTCGGCCACCTACTACAATGTGAAGTTGCAAAAACGTGCCATTCTGCATTAATGCCAAAATCTTCGAAATGAAAGCTAAGATTTAAAAGATTATATTTATTTTTATACTGAGAAGCAGCTCCGTCAGAAAAATATTCAATTATTTTAATACTTTCAACAATAAGTACCATTTACAAAAAGTGAGTTACCAATATTTATTGATCGCTATAGACCTTGCAGAATAATATCGGGTGAAGCCGCCTTGATTGCAAATAATAACGCACGTTCGCCAGCTGGAATCATCCAGGCTGCCGGCGACGACGCGCCCGCCGCGGTGGTGCGACTAGACACAGCGTCAACTTTCGGTAATTTTCACAGAATCAACTTTAAAATGTCCATATTTTTGAAAGTTTGTCCATCAAGGGAAAGGATCAAACTATATTCTCCTTTTTTCGGATTTTTAAAATCGTGCACTATCTTAAACACCTGCATTTGTTTAAAATAATGGCAAAAAAATGGTTAAAAAATTGTTTTTAATTGAAATAATTTTGCTTACAAACTTCAATGTTTTCTCTATAAGAACCGTAAAGCTCATCTCCATCCGCTTACTAGTTCAATAGCTATAACTTTTTTTAAAAAGTTATTACTTAACTTCAAACAGCTGTAAAACCGACAATTTTCAAAATTTTATAAATTCCTGTGGGGTACGTTTAAATATTGTTAGAAACTGCAACATATTCAAATTTAAACAATCTACAAAAACTTACTCCAAAACGTGCCCAATTTCACGTCGAATGATCCATAAGTGAGTTTATGATTGTGATATTCTTTTACAATTGCTTTTACTAATATTTTAGTGTCTATGTGTAAGCAGAGGAATTTTTGATCTATTATATTTTCAATATTTGTTTTTATTGCTAATTTGTAGTAAGGGTGTACCGGACCACCTCACCGTAGGGTTACAATGTCAGACATTGTCACTACGGCACGTTACGAAAAGATTACAAACGGAGGGGCTATTTTCTCAAACACGATTCGTTCAACCATCAGTAATACTATAATCATTGAACTCAACATAACGCAACCACTGAAACAACTCAACGCAATAATAACAACAATAACAATGATGATATAATATACATAAGAACAATCATAGAACTTAACACAACATTTATAATAGCAACATAGATAAAACGTTAAGTACAACCCGCTCTGAGAGCCCTGTATCGTCAACAAAGGAGGAGAGCTTCAAATTATTGTGTATACTATTGTAACAACCAGCTACGATTTCGCCTATGGAGACAATCTCTCTTTTACGCTTTAATAAATAACGCGTGATAATTAAATCTGTACAGTGGCAGTGATCTAAACCCCTAATTTATAAACCTTAACCTCAAATCCTTAAATCGAATTCTCACGTCAGCGACACGCAACACGTGTGCGCATACACAACAGGATGCTTCCCATTGAGCATGCGCACAAAATCAGTACGTCACCAAAGAGACATCCTATGGCGTGCGCTGGAACACGCATTGACGACAGAATGACGATCGGATGATGACAGCACGAGCCAATCAACAAGCAACGCTCTCTATACGCCTGCGCAAATACCACCAGACGCATGCGCCAAAACCTCGGAACCAATTGGGAGCGACTATCCTGCAATGACTCCTGAACATGCAGGCGCAACACGACGCTACCCCTACATCGAGGGCAGTCATCGGGCCCAAAAGGGGGAGGCAATTTTCTCGTATAAATAAGGCGGCGTCAGCACCAGCAGATACAGATTGAACGAAGATAGTAGTAGTAGTACGCAGCGCAGTTCTCTTTCTCCGAATTCCAACCTCAACTTCCAAATCCATACCGAGGCAGCTTTAACCAGCTCCTTGGTTTCTTCAATCTAGGCAGTCTTTGCCATCTCCTGGATCACTTCTAACCGAGGCAGCTTTAACCAGCTCCTTGGATCCTCCGAATCGAGGTAGCTTTAACCAGCTCCTTGATTACCGACCGAGGCAGCTTCAACCAGCTCCTTGACCTTTCCTTGATCCATATCGACATTGATCATCACTGCTATCTGCTCAGATTATAAATCATTAATATTTCGTCGATATAGAATCTCGCGACAAATACCAGTTCATATATTAATAAGAATCTATCTCATCAAAAGACTGAAGTTTGTATGGTTATAAGAATAGAATTAAGCACTTTAGTAGTGTAAAACATTTAGGTTAATAAATTGTTTCATGTTTTATTTTAAAGAAAACTCATAGACTATGAAATTTATTTCTTAACCGCATGCCACACGAATCCTAGTCCTTGTTTACAGGTAAGCCGCTCTATCTGTGAACGTTTTATGTACTACGACGCACGGTTCGTTACACTATGTTTAATAACTTATTACGTATTTTTAGATCATATTTTTAAATTCTCTGATAGAAAAATTTTGCAATCGGAACTGTGAACGTCTAGACTAATTTGGCTAAAAGAAATGGACGTGAAATGGCCAACCGTGCCCGCTTCCATAGAGACTGAAGAGGGCAAGTGCATAACGCATGCCCACGTGGTAACTACGAGTAACCGCGTACTGTCTTCGTTAGCGGAGATCAGAATTACAAGTGGCAACTGACAGCATCGCCCGCCATTTACAAGACACACACTTCGCAGAGGACTACCGGTACTTAAAAAATCACTGTGAAATTCCCGCAAAATATCCGTTAAAAAGTCTGAACCTCTTTCTCGACGATAATGGCGTCTTGAGAGTCGACGGAAGGTTGGAGTATGCGACTATAGAATGGGAAGCGAAATTTCCGATCATTCTGCCTAAGCATTATGTGTCTTCACTAACAATTAGGTAATACCATGCAAATGCATTGCACGGGTGTTTACAGCTGACTCTGTTTACGGTGAGTCAAAAGTTTCGGATCCTCGGTTACCGAAATGCAGCGTGAAAGGTGATTTATCAATACATACAATGCGTGAGATGACGGAGAAATACGTCCACGCAAATAATGCAGCATTTGATACCGGAGCGCTGTCGACCAGTTAGAATCTTGTGAAGTGGATTATGCGGGACCTTACCGCGTCCGCGACTCTGTTGGCCGAAGAAAAACGGCTCATAAAGCGTACATTGCAGTGTTCGTATGTTTCGTTACAAGGACCATTCACGTCGAGGTCGTTCACAATTACACGACAAGTGCGTTTCTGGTTGTACACAAGCAATTTATGGTGTGACGTGGAATCACGTCCTGTATTTTCAGTGACAATGGAATCAATTTCGTCAGGGCAGATCGCGAGTTATAAAAACATTTTTGCGAGGCATTCACCTCTTACGAAATGCAAAATAACTACAGCCTGAGGAGGAGATAGAAATTCAATCCACCCAACGCCCCACATTTTGATGGTACGTAGGAAGCCGGCATAAAATCGGTGAAACATCACCTAAAACGCACTCTGGGAGAATTCACGTCGACGAGAAAAGAAATGCAGACGCGACTCTACAAGATGGAAGCGAGTCTTAACTTGCGACCGACCGCCCCCCTGAGTGACAATCCACATGAATACGCGTCTCATATGCCTGTACATTTTCTCACGGAAGGATTATTAAATGTACTTCCAATGCAGTCCGTGGAAACTGAAAAAGTTTCGCGATTGTCACGATGGAGAGCGATTCAGAAATTCCACGAACAACTCTGAAGACATTGGACACGAGATTATCTCACACACCTCCAGAATCGCTATAAGTGGAGAACAACTCAACTGCAACTGTAACCAGAAAATCTAGTGCTGGCGCAGAACCCTCTTTTCCCCCCGAATTAATGGGAAATGGGAAGAATGAGGAGGTACTCTCGGGTATGAGTCCCCTACAGCTGCCGTGAACAACGTCAAGGAAGCAACATGAACAACGGATGGCGTGATTCCAAACCAAAAAACCAAAGAGATTCGGAGGTCAGGATAACCGTTTCATTTATAAGACAAACGGTTAAACCCCCTTTGGTTAATCCCCCGATTCACAGGTGCCACCGAAATTGGTTCAGATTGTTCCGGCAGTGCAATCAGTCTTCAGCGAGTCATGGAAAGTGATAGTAACAGCACGCAACAAGTCATCTCCGCCACCTTTAATCGGTGCCTGAGAATCGGAGAGGAAGCGTTGAACGCCACCAGCCAGGGCTTCTAAGCGCCAATACCAAAAGTGACTGGCGTCCAACCACCCACCCAGTGCGAAGAGTGGGTCCTCTACATGGGCCAGGAGATAGTGCTTGTGCTGGGACATATCCCGCATACATCCCGGCGGTATCGTTACTCCGTCCCCGGCGGATGCTATATCTTGCAGCAGCTAACGTTTATTATCCAGAGGGACGCAGACGTGCGCTCGGAACCGGCGGAGGAGAAGGTCCCGCATGCTGCGCCCGTCGCCGCGACCAACCGGGGAGGAAGCTATCAGGAAAGGCAAACAAGAAAGAGAACGACAGAGGAGCGGCGTCCTGCGCCACCTCTCCGGATGACTCCACCGGCGCGGCGTAGGGGACAAGGGCCCCTGCTCCAGCCTTCCGGAAGGTGCGCGCCCACCACCAACGGTCACTACTCGAGGAGATAACCCAGACTACCATCGGCGTCGCCATCGAGACATCGATGCGTCCCCTTCAGACGAACCAGGATCTGGCCCACTTGGCAAATAAGTAAATTCAATTACTATTTATTTTTTATTGAATCTTGCAAAGGCTAGAAACCAATTTAGTTCAACTGAACCTTGCTTATAGCTTTCTTCCTCTCTCTCATTATTCACATTATGAAAGTTTTTATCTTCAGAGTCCATCAATTCGAGGTCCTTCATCCGTTTAATTACCGATTTTCCTTGTTGCACGGACAGTACATGGAGGGCGATATGTTTAAACGTGGAGTCATTTCGAGATCAATCCCTCGTCCGCGAAATCCATTATCTATAGCCGTATGTGACCTACCAAAAGTGTAACTTCGGCAGGTAGTCCCGATGTGCTAAGAATAGACACGGCAAAAACAACTGTTTTAATTTTTGTGTTATTGCCGTTAAATTTTAACCGCGTACACACGACCTGTATCAGCGGTTCGAAAAGAGGGCTTGGGGTCGCGTTGTGACATAAGAGTGCTAAAAAGAGACATCGGCCCGTCATTCAGCAGTTAGCGAACAGAAGCGATCAGTTGCACTTCGTTGAAAGCAGATTGGGCAAGGAATCTCTTTCAACAAAATAGGAGCGCTGTTCTGTCGCTATCATCCCTGTCCTTCAGGGCCTGATACATTCGACTTGATCAAACTCCACGTTCTTCCGTATGTAATAGTCGAACCAGTTCGCAATTCGAGTGACGGTTTTTTTCAGCGAGTTAATGCACTTTCGGAGTCGGTGATCTCACCTTGATTCCCTGAGATTGTTATTCGGTCTGGGCGCAACCAGAAAAAACTCTTTGCTTGATTACTGGTTAGCGGTGCACTCATCAGGCAACGTCAGTGTAAGCTGGTCGTCTTATACTCCTCCGTTGTATAAGTTCTACCACCTCATCTAGAAGCATCCTCCCTGTGACATAAGTCACCGTTATCAATCAGCGGGACCAGTACCACTAGTAACCATGGTTTTCACTGCTCACGAACCACAGCTGTCGCTGTGTTTCGTTCGAGACAATCCGCCATAAGGTGCATCCAATGCAGAGAAGTGTCCGACTCGCCTTTGTACGCTTGCCAACAGACGGTTTCTTCGCTACGAAGTAGCGTCGGTAATACAGTCCACTACTCTACTTTGCGCATAGCAGCGAGGCATTGTTTCCTCCTCCTAATAGGCACGGTTTTCGTAGCCCGGAGATTGATTACCCAAGAACAAGTGTGATTTATTCGTACGCAAAACGCGGTACGATCACACCGACTTTCTGTTTCAGACATCAGGGACGCTGACTGGGGAAGTACCGCGCCCATCCAGGAGGCTTGCGCGGACAATCCTTTCAGCCCCCATGGAAATCAATTAAATGAACATCTATCCTTTTCAGGACAGACAAAGAGAATTGCATTTATACGTTTCTTTGGTTTAGCCCAATTCTCTCTCTAATCAACATCGCTGCTAGATCACCTTTATCGCTTCTAACACTAATACTTCCGTGATGTTCAATCAGCAAGGGCAATCACTTTTTAAATGATTTATCTAGATGAGTTTGTTGTCAAAGAGAATACTCAGTAGCTTGATTAAGTTATATTGTTTAATATCAAAGTTCTATTGAATATTATAATTTCAGGTATGATTTTGTAAATTTTTTTATAGCCTGTATTTTTGGATCAGTTTTGTAATTCATTCAGATTTTCTTACGATATACATATTCTGTATAGTTTCAGGGTATTTTCCTATACTTGTAATTATAAAATCAACTGCATAAAAAAAGGCATTAACTGAAAGGCATCATTACGTAAGGAAATTGATTTCACTATGAATATATTCTATTTATCAGTTAATTAAAACTTTAGATAAAAGGAATGTCGGTAATTTTGGAAATAAGGTCTTTAACGTCGATATTAATAACCTTGAAACATGTTGTTGAAAACTCAGAAAGTTCTTATTGTAGTTCTTTTTTAAGAAAAATAACAGTAGATTATTTTTTCTAGTTCTCCCGGTTGAATTCAGAGATCAAGCTCATGTCATTTTAGTGACAAGCTGAAACTTTTTGAAAAGTAACTGGAGTGAAATAGCTATAACTGGGAAAAGCCACTAAACTGCACATACACCGAATTTATTAAGTAATAACAATAACAATGACAATGATGAATATACATTACAATGATGTATGTGAGTCCATGATAGTAAAGTAAATACTTACATCGAGCAGTTCGGTAAACAGTGTTTTCGACTGCGTGCTTTTGTTTTGACGAATAGGAGGAAGAATCAGAATAAAGTATAGTTTTTCTTTATCATAGTATCTTTATTACATTCGCTGTAGTGTGAAATTATTTAGATTAAAAGAGTCCTATTTGCAAGCACTGTCACTCTCAATTTTTAATAAGACCAAAGTGGGATACCATAAGCATGATTTGACCTGACGATTGTTTACATTATGTACAGTGGCTCATGAAAGCTTTCAAACGCTCGCTATTGAAACCTTAAACAATAAAAATATACATGTTAGACTTAAGTACTGAAAGTAACGTTACAACTGCTATAAAATACAAATATCGAGACTGTTTATACAAAATTTGAAGTTATCGGTTAATGTTTGCAGAAATTATGAAACAATTATTGTGAGGGTGTACTGAAACAGGGTCACAAAAGTAATCGAATGACATTTGTTATACATACCTTATTTTATGTTAATATTTAGTTGGATCTCCTTTGGCTTCAATTACTACTTTAAGGCATTGCTGCATTCTGTGTATTAGCTTTTTTGTTACTTTAGATTCGATAGAATTCCATACTTCTACAACTTTTTGTTTCAGGACGTCTTTCGAATTTATGTCGTAATTTCTTAACCTCCTGTTTATTTTTGGCTACAAATGTTCAGTAGGGTTAGTGTCCGAACTTTGTGGAAATGTATGTAACATATGTGGTGTATTATACAGTAACAATTCTTTTACAATTCAAGCTGAATGCTTGAGGTCGTTGTCCTCTTGGAAATAAAAATTTTCCAGTAACCTCAATCTTGTCTCATTTTCTTTTAAATTGTTCCTTAGAATGTTTAAATATTTGTATTTACCCAAATAACATGAATAAGAGCAAGATTCCTAGTGCCATTTGTCGTCATACACGCCCATGACATCACAGAACCTCCACCGTACTTTACAGATAAGATGTAAATTTTTAATATTCATTTCCGAATTGGGTTTTCTCCAGACATAACGACGCCCGTTCGATCCAAATATATTAAATATGCTCTCAACATTCTTATAATTGTACTCTTTCGCAAATTTTAAGTGCTTAGACTGATTCTTCTTGTTAATGAATAACTTCTTCCTTGGAATTCTATCGTGAAAATGATCGTTTTGCAAGATTCTACGACATAATTCAGGAAGAACATCCTTTTTAAAGTTATCAGCAACTATCTGAGCGAGTTTTGTAGCCGAAGTGTTTAGATCTTTTTTCATTTCGCGTACAATAATACTCTCTTCTTTACTATTCAGCTTCTTTGACTGTATGATGCTTATTTGCTAACGTTTCTTCGGTTTTTGATTTTTTTATAATATAATGCATTGTAGATACACATTTTCCTACAATTTCAGCAATTTCCCTCTTTGTGCATTTTTAATATTTATTCCTTATCGCGTATCACGTTTCCAATTTTTTGTGAACTCATCATCACTGTACAAACTAATATTACTCATAACGAAGCACGAAACTCACTATATGATGCCTTTACATCAATTGAATCCAGCAATGTTTACATTTCTGTAATACAACATTGTTTACTTATTTGATCTCTACACGTTCGAATACTTTTGTGACCCTATTTCAGTACATTCTTACAGTACAGTCTTTTATAACTTCTGTAAACATTACCTGATTTACTGCAAATTTTGTATAAACAAACTCGATACTTGTATTTTACAGTAGTTATAACATTACTTTCAGAACTTAAGTCTAACATGTATATTTTTGTTGTTTAAAGTTTCAATAGCGAACGTTCGAATACTTTGATGAGCCACAGTACTTTGATGGCAAAATTTTGGCCAGGATACAAGGCATTACTGTACTTTCGAGGTGAGTGCGGGCAGCCAAAAGTGCACGGAACCACTTAGGAATGGTTCCGACTTTAGCAACAGAGTGGGAAACTCTCAAAAGTACTCTAAGGCCGTTTTTCAAAGAGTGGGGTCAAGTGCTGGAGTGCAAGATTTGAACCACCCCTCGGTTAGGATAATCCCAAAAAGTGGTATGCATCTTCCGTGTCAATGTAACGAGGCTTTACTGTATGTACTTGTAACAATGTCTTTAATTTAGGCTGTTACGATGATATACAAAATATCTCGCACTGTTGAGATGCAAACATAGGAGACGTTATGCGTTTTTTTTATGTAATGCACATTAAAATATACATTTTGGGCGAGTGGACTTTAATAAGGGAAATATCTAGGTATATTATAAGTCATTATTATATATATTTTCACTTTAAATAAAAATATCAAATACTCTTTTTATCTGACATATTTAAAAATTAAGAGGGACACACATTGAACTTTGTGATGCTGTCTAAAAAAGGTATACCCCTACAGATATGATCTGATTTTGGTTCCATTTGGTAATACAATGAGATATCCTATTGCATGCGAAATTTCGTCTGCATATATGTACTAATTCACATGTTATTTTCGTTCTCATCAGTTTAAGCACATTAATACTAGCCTGCAAGCCATATGCTGCTTATATGCATGTATTAATTCAGATACTTCAAATGTATGTTCTAATCTGTATCATGTAAAAATCGCCTAAAAATTTTCTGTGTGTGAACGTATCTAGCAAATATATAGAATCTGTCAAGATTCGTTGCCGTATTTAGTCCACTAAAATATTTTTTACTGCAGACTGGGATTAAAGCATTTTTCATATTTAAGAAGTGACAGGAGAAACTACTTAAGTACTATTTATGTCTGCCTTCAAGATAATCTAATCTTTTTTCCAAAATGCAATACAAAAAGTTAGATATGTGTTTTTAAGACCGTCCACTTGAAGCAACCAGTTTCCTTGAATGGACCTTTGGTTTTCTAACAAGGGAACTACCTGAAGTGATAAGTTCTGATTTTAATGAATCTTGTCAGGTTTGTAGAGTAATTGGAAATATTTAACACGTTTTTCTTTATATCGACTCATAAATACGGGAAATACGATTTCGATCCCCAACTTTGGGGTGGTTTTCACCCGCTTTACGTAGGTTTGGACCGATATAACTCATGTCGAATATTTTAAGCTACTCAACAAACTTGCCAAATTTCATAAAAAAATATTATAACTTGTTGCACATATGCCGTTTAATTTTATACTTATTTAGGTTTATTTCTAACTATATTTTGACATTTATTCTGAAATTAACTATGTTAACTAAATATACATATAGTAAAAGAATTACATTATATAAAATATTGTTTTTAAATGAAAACTGTTTTTTCATTAATGAATAGCCACACAAATAATAACACGGTAAGGATGATTCATGAAACAGGCAATCAAATCAAATTCAATTAACTAATTTAATTAAGTAACATATTTAAATGTATAAGTTTTCATAGAAAATAACCGAAATAGGTTTCTTTTAGTAAGCAATCTCAAAATCTAAGTGCATATTTGTTTAGCACTATAAGCGAAAATATGCTACTTTTGGAAATCATATCTTATTAATTTTCGTGGCAAAATATGATAAGATGGTTTACTTCGTACGAAACGTAACATTTTCAATTATATCAAAGACAAATATGTCCTTTTTCGTAAAGCAAGTTAAGCATGATACTTTTCGTAACATAAATCGATAGGATCAGAGTTAATTATATT
The DNA here is from genome assembly GCF_051401765.1 of Calliopsis andreniformis. Taxonomy (NCBI): domain Eukaryota; kingdom Metazoa; phylum Arthropoda; class Insecta; order Hymenoptera; family Andrenidae; genus Calliopsis; species Calliopsis andreniformis. The sequence goes on along the minus strand of NC_135067.1, from coordinate 2,934,402 downwards.
CAAAATTCAGGGTAATGCAGGGATAAAGACTGGATTCAGGTAAATAGTAAAAAATTATCCACTCATAAAACTGGTATTTCTTCTATTTTCAACATACTAGAAAAATATCTCTAAAAATAATCAAAAACAAATATTTACAACATTACATAAAAAAACATTCAAATTTCAATGCATTCTTGTTTGCCAACTCGTTGGAAAAATTACAATTTGCTACCAATATATTTGCTAAACTTATAAAATTTTCCATTAAAAACTTCAATCTGATACCCCTGAAATGCGATAAAACTATGTTCAAGGGAGGTTCATTATCTACCACCTTCCCCAGAAATGTCGTCAGGGGTATAGCGTGCAAGAAACTTTGGCTCACAAAGGCTACAGTGATATTCCAAACTTCAAGACTTCAATTTATCATCTCTTTTCAGGCACTTATTCACTCTTGCTCCGTTCTACAAAAATTAAATGCATCTTCATCTATGAAAGAACCATTGAGCCATAAAATTTGGCTCTCAACTCGCTTTATCACTTGATCCTTTATCAAACAAGCTTTTCTTCACTTTCTACTACTGGAAATCGATCCTACTTATTGAAAGGAACGTTCGCTTGAGCAAATGCAAGATATTTGCATTTTTCTCTACTAAATTATTTGCATGTATTCATGTATTTAGGAATGGAAAGTTTTAGAAGGATGAGTAGCTTCTGACTGAAGCTTCGGCACTCCCCTTTTCGTGGCATTTTATGTGCTGTAACAGCAAGATATCGCACTATCGTTATCTTAACAATGTTGTCGTCGCGACTCAACATAGATACTAAACTATTTTCATATTGTTAATTCGAGTAGAGCTCAGTACGTTCCATTAAACGTCTCTCGAGAGAAGTTTAACATTCTTTTTACATTAAAACGCACTTCAAAGAATTTTATTCCACAATTCCACCTTCTATGGCTCGCATAAAGAGTATACAATTATTCATTTGATTCGCAAAGCCAAGTTAATTTGAATATCTACGTTTCGTTTTATGAATTAAGAATGCTACACATTAAAAATTGTGCTTCAATAGACAAAGTGGGCTAGAAGTCATTTTCATTACATCTTTTGATTGTAAATTGTATAAAAATAAGTAGAAACGTAAGCTTCAATTAAGATCTTATTAACTAATTAAAATACATTTTTTCTAATTAGGCATTGAAAATTCTATGCTTTAAATAGCCACCTTTCGTCCGTTTACAAATTTGAGTTCGTGTTACAGAGATAATTTTTTAGTTCATTTCTTTCAGCAAGCGTTATGACATATCCAAAGTGTTCGACTTATGCACATAAATTATCAGTAACTTATCAACTTACTTGTAATTAACGTCTAACTGCAGAGAGGAAATTTGACATTTATAACCTTAATATCGCGCCGAAATTGTTGCTAAGAGGAAATAATTGAACATCTGTTTCTGATATAATTCTCGTATACAGATAATGTATGTACATATTCATTATAAACTTTTTAAATTGAACTTTATATATATATATATATATATATATATATATATATATAATCACTTCTTTTCTAAAATATATATATATATATATATATATATATATATATAATTAGGGCACATTTCAACGATTTCAATATCATTGGGATATGTTATCAAGGTCAACATCCTCGGTAATTTCACCAATACATGTAACTGTATTATTTAAGATTGGGAGCAAAATTAGGATAGGTTTGGGGTAAGCATGGGATAGATTTAACAATAATAATTATTGTTTATGTGAAATTCTATAATACGTTATTATTAGTGTGTTAGCGACAACGAACTTTTTAGCGTCGGCAAAAGCATTTATCCTGACGCTGGTTTGCTGTCGTATAATTTATGATTTGGCATTTCAATTTGTCTGGTCTGCAAAAGGAGAAATTGAGACTAAATAGTCCTAGCAACAGATGATGCATAGTGACCACATTGGATCTTTGAACTGTAGGTTGTTTGGAATTGCTTTCTAATGAAAGGTGTTTACTGAAAGCAAGCGATCTGACGTTTTGCCATGTTGCTAAAAAAGAATATTGTTTCTAAAGAACCTGGCTATGGACTGAAGGAGGCGAAGGCGGTGCCTTTTGGTAAGAGTACTGTGATTTACATATCTCACAGTATCTACTTACCTTAGAATTGTCGATTGAGAACGTCTCTGGAAGAGTTTTGTAACAAGTACTAATTGGAAAAATATTAGTCATAGTATTCAAAAATGCAATTATGCTATTGTCATATTTGTATTCACGACAAAACAAAAATTCTCTCATATATCCTACATGATGTGCCTTGTGATCTCAAGAAATGTTGGTTATTATTTAGCCTTAGTTTTACCTCAGGCATGTTCTATATTTTGGGTGGCACTGGTATTCAAGTTAATACAAGGCGAAAGATGAGTGTGACACGAAAAGTATGCGACATTTCTGATTAAAATAAGAGGCAACGCGTGTACATGTTGCGAAGTACGAGTACAAAATATGTACGTAGTAAAGATCTACTGCAATCTTGATGTGTCCTTGTGTTTATATATTATTTATAATCGAATACAAAATAGTTGACAACATACTTTATTTGCTTTACATATATAAATGTTATATGCATATTATTCTTAAGCCTGCTATTCAATCTACAAAGTTTTCTTTCCAGAGCCTCTACATATGTTAAATTTTAAAATATATCTAACCCAGACCTAACCCAAACAGAATTCAAACATTAGAAATACATTATATAGTATCGAACATATTTTTGTGTAGTTGTATCTGTGAAAAGCAACACCATGCGGCGGTTAGGACCTTGATGACATATCTAAGTAACATAATGTTGAGATGTGCCCTAATGTGTATAATTACCGAAAAAATGCAAAAATTATTTTATTAGAAATAAAATAAATGATCTGTCGAGTTGAGAAAAGAACTTTTTGGCACTGTACTTGCAACGTACCTAGTCAATATGCATATACCGCTTGATTTCGAACCCTAGAATAAGTATCTGTAAAATTTTAAAAACATATCTATAAGTACTGTAGTGTTTACAATTGCCTAATCTTATTAAAGTAGTAAGTACTGGAACCCTGGAAAATAACATACTGTAAACATTATGAACATACCCTAGGATTTTATTCGAATTCAATGTTGTAAACAGGCAACTATTACAGTACAGGTAACCTGTAATGTTTACCTATTATATGTATATACCTATGATAATAATGTCTGTCAGTTATACGATAATTGTAACCAATAACACACAAAACGAATCACATAACTACACAGAATAAAACTTCATTAAAGAACTCATAAAAACTTTGAATCTACTTGGTCAAGGTTCAATTATATTTAAACGTACCGCTTATATTTCTTAAAATACTATCTCGACTAGGTTCGAGCCTAAATTCTTGCTTTTATTTCCAAGTATTCATGAAGTACTCAAAATTATTCAGTCATATTTAAACGTACTTACAATATATATATGCACTTTATTCCATCTCTATTTAGTATAAGGCTGTTTTCCTTGCCACAAGTTGGTCTATATGGACGTTTGCCCCGTAAGAAGTTACGCTATGTGGTAACGATACCGTGTTGACACTAGCCTCGAGCGGTTAATTAAGCTTACTCTGACTACAGCATAATAAATATAAGAAATGTCTTTTTTAGCCCCTAGGGATACTAACAATGAGTCTCCTGTTTATTGCAAAGTAACCATTACATGACGAAAAGGTATTGTATATTAGAACTCCTGTTTTCTACTTTTAATTTGAAAACTAGAAATCTACCAAGTTTATCTTTATGGAGAAGTGCTCGTAACATAATTAACACTATTGCACAGTAATATTCCCACATTCTAAAGATTCTAATTTAAATATTAACCTTCGTCTCAATTTTTATTTATAACTATTCTAGATAAAGTAGGTGCTATAATAACAAAATTTCAATTCTCTGAGCATTTATGATTGAGTGGGTCAACTGTAATTTGCGTTATCGATTATTTTCAACGATCTACGGTACTAAGAACTGTGTAAAATCGCGAATTTCATTCTGTCCGATAAGGACGTTAAATATGTCTCTCATAGTAAGGTGATGAATGGTCTCATTAACTCTGCCTGCTACGTAACTCTGGATACCCGGAAGTATATCTGGCTTAATAATGTCCAACACCTTTGGCGTGAGATCCTGAAAGACCTACAAATAAACGAGTCCGAATCAATATAAGTGCCCCTAGGGAAATTTCGTTATATCGACACGCTATGTTTAGCAACCATCCAATTAAATTTACAGGAAGGTACTTTTCTCTACAGAAATACTTAATTTCGACTTCTTTCAAGATTCCAAAGAATTATCTTTAATATAAAGTTAAAATAATATTTAAAAGGAAATTATGAGTTGCTAAAGTAAAAATCAAAGGATAACTTCAAAAGTGTTTGATGATAACCACTAATACCTTACCTTACTCATTACTCTGCTAAGTTCTTCATCACCCATGAAGTTCTCCAACCACATATCCGCGGACCTGACCGCAAAGTCCAGGTCGAAGGTCTTCAAGTACACGCCTCTGGAGAAGCCTAATACAGTGCTCACGTACAATTGAAAGTCGTAGAAATTGGCCCTGAAAGGGCCACCACCGTGTAACTGGACCATATCGCCGAGAACTCCAGATATGTTGTAATACCCTTCAGCATACACATGGGGAACAGTTACATTCGCGGTGATCGTAGGACCGATGAGCGACAACTTTGCCTTGTTGATGACAAACGTTGAAAGATTGTGCACTATCAAATTCTCAATAATGAGAGAAATGCTGCAACATAATTATACAATTTCATAAATTTATACTTTAGAAGCGATTTGATTTTTTCGAGTTTTAATTTTCAAATGATATGGAGAAGTCACAGCAGTTGTAATAATTCAATTCTTAATATGCAGTACCGAAAAATGACAACAGAAATAATGGGATGAGCAGAAACATAACTCTAGGTGACGGTAAATAGTATTTACTATTACTAATATTATTAATAATACTATTTCAATAGTATTTTCTGTCACCTAGACTTGCGTTTCTATTCATCACGTTTTATGGTACTTCAAAATGAAGCACTTGTCCACCTACAATTACTAATTTTATGCTGCTAATGTCCATATAACACGTTCTGAATTTTTCATATCCATGGTTCATTTTCGTACATGGTATCGTACTACTACAACTTTCTGTTTCCTGATGTCAGTATACTCCCCACTCTTTCATTATCTAACACGAAGACTAAAATTTACTTTGAAACTAATGTTTCCTTGAAAGAAAACGTACTAATTTCTTATGATCAAACGACTTGTGTTTCATAAGTCTTTGATATTTTAGTATAATATTTTAATACAATAATAGAATACTCACAAATCGAACTGTGTTTTATCTAAGGATTAACATTGTACAGGGTGTTTAGCTACAGGTAAAAGGAAAATTGAGGGGAGATTCTAGACATAAACATAAGATAATAATCAGGAATCCCGAAATATTGGTTAAATATTTCGTTTGTCAGAGTCAAAATGACTAGGCGTCCGCGGTCAGTGCACGAGTTCACCTTTCGGCAGTTAATTATAAGCATTTAAATAAGGCAATGACAATCATAGCTACCACTGAAAGGAACTACTTGTCACTCACAATTGCAATGGGATTCTACGGCTCATCAAGTACGAAACTACTATTTGCTTTGACTGATTTTAAGGAAATTTTACCAGTTTTTAAATACTTATGAATAACAAGCAGAGGCTCCCTATAGTGTTATTATTCTTGATTTTCATCTTATATTCTTTTCTATATGTAATCGAACACCTAATACATTTTGTTTTCCTTTATCTTCTCTCTTCTCCATTTTATTTTCTTTGTATTTATTTATTATTACTACCTAGCATTGTTTTAGTTTTATTTTTTCCTCCTAGTTCTTACGTCACTTATGCGTTTAAATTAGATTTAATGACACCATCAACTAAGTTTCTTTTTTACACCGTATCTCTGATATATTATATACGGCCAACTTAAATGATTCAAATCGTACCAACACTCGTTATTTCTCTCTTATTCAATGGCTGCAGTATATGAATGAGATGGAAAGTGTCGGCGAAGCCAAATTCGTCTGAGCTAGGTGTACGTCGTATCTATCATGTTAAAGTAGTGTAATGAGAAAAAAATGGTGTAGCCGCTCATAATATGAAACACTGGATTTTAAAAGCTCACCTATAAAACAAAAATTGGTTTTTTATTGAAATCAACGATAAAGCGTGATAAAATCAGTAAGTGTTCAATAGATAAATAGTTAAAGAAGTGAAAATTTAGATGTACAAAATATCCCAGGATGAATAGTACAAGCAGGCAGGAAGTGATTCTACATGCAAAGGTACATCGAGAATGAAGAATAACATTGTTTCCCTTCGTTCTCAAGGTTTCGTGTTTGAAACCTAGTCAAGTGTCCGTGTATTACGCTAAGTCCTGCTTACAGAAGCACATTTAGTATAAATGTCGACAACGTGGCGCTTACAATTAGTTTTTTATACGGTGTCAATACTGCATTGATACGTTTTAAAAGATCATATTTTTGACATTTAATTAATGTCGAAGTTATTTGGTGAATTTAATAAAGATCCTGAAATAACAAATATTACAGAAAAATAAAAATTCGTCACACCGAAGAAATTGATTCTATTAGTGTGTATTTTTACACCATATTAAGCTTGATAACAGATAGGAATATTCAAGATAAAATTTATAGCGTTAGAATATTTAATACTGATTTGACGTTATCCGACAGAATACATTTTAACAAGTTTAAAACTTTGTATTTATCAGTTCCTGTATTGTTAAAATTGTCGTTTTCTTACAGGACATATCAAAGATGGATAGGAAAGAGTTGGGACAAAAGTAACATTTTTTACATTTGGCCTAACTTCAAATTACCTTTCAGTCATATAAAATCGAAACTATTGGCCTATCATTTGACCCACGTTTTAGTTTTATACGATAAATAGTCAAAGGGCTATGGCTATTTTCTACAGTTATTGTCATTGTTTCGTCCTAGAGGGTAGGGTAGAGGTAGAGGTAGGGATTTTCTATTATAAAAACCATAAAAACAAGTATTTAATTAAACATATTTTAAGTAACGATAAAGAAAAATATATTTTAAATAACGAAAGTTAATAAACAACCAGCATCGTGCATTTCTTTGATATCGTGTATTAGTTTAATAATTCTTTCATTTACTGTAAATGACAATTATAACAGGCGTAATGAAGATCACTTATGGTGCAGTCTTTATGGGACCAATCCCTTACTATTTAGATATTGCATTCATTTTTCTCTCGAACAGCTTTCACTGCAGAACTTCAAACAAACCAGACACATATAATTATCGTTATGTGAAAAATTTCTATCCTGTGTACTATTTGCTTGCCTCATTTCTTCATTGTTTTCTTGCCAACATGTATACACTAAACTTTTATATGAATAAAAAAGTGTTACAAGTTACTTATGACTCTACAGTGACGTGTTACTTTTGTTCCCGCACATGTTTTTCATAATAAAAATGTTATACCCTATAAACTACAAAAGACATATCAAAAAGAAATACCAGAACTTATAAAGACATTATCTAAGAATGGTTTAGTAAATTATTCGCTAAATATCTACAGCTTAACTGTGAATATTAACAAAACAACCAAAAGAACAGAGTTTTATCTGGATGATCTTAACCTATTTGAGACCGATTGCACACCGTGTGTGCAATAATAATGATGAACAATTATCCGTTATTCTGAGTAAAGTAGTCGTCGAGATAAGACTTTTTTCGAATTATAGTAACGTAATTCAAATTTTAGCAGATTTCACTCCTGCGGATCGTGTTCGAAAAAAATCGCCGTCTTGAATGGGTTAATACACAAATTCAGCTTGACCAGTTGCGATTCATGTTACTGCTCAGCTCTGATTGATGCAACAAAGGAAACATTACTATTCACATGTAACTGTATAAAAGAAATTTCCTGGAAATGTTCATAGAAAGGGAGATGAGGCTTGTTCCTTTCATGACGCCGTTACTTCTATCTCTGCTCTCCTCTATACAAATGGTCATATATTTTGGTGTTTTAATTTGTTAAACGTTTGTATAATTTTGTTTTTAAGTTTATGAGGACTTATAGCATAGACTCTTTGCTTTATGTGATCTGACAATTACAAATCCAGCGATGTGACATTCAGTGATTTGAAAGGCCTATCTAATGGATTATCTTCCACTATAATCAATCAAATTTTGTACAACAGACTAAACTATGTTCTCTAATACAGAAAATAATCATTTACCAAGGAACTGTAGGAACGATGGTTCAGTAAAATTTTGTGGCAAGCAATCTGGACCGTTGATATGAATTCCAATCGTTCTAATTCGTATATTAATATTTCATCTAACTTTACCTTCGACTCGCACGTGTCATTGCAACGTAGTCGATATTCCGTCGACATCTAGAATGAACGCGTTCAGGTTGGATTTAACCGAGTGCACGTATATTCGACCACTGTTCAAACTCAATTTTTTCGAGAATGAAACATCAAACGAAAAAGCATTATTCCTTTTTCGACTTATTTTCGTCTGTAGAATCACTCATTGCTTGCTTGTACGATCCATCCTGTTGCACCCAATGTAATATGTTTTTAAAATATGGTATAAAACAGCAGAATGAATGGAAACAACCTATTCGAAAGTGTGGTATTTAATATGAAACTCCTAAATCAAATCAAAAGCAAACAATGACAAGGGAATTTTAAAAACGGTAATTATTGATAATTACTTACTCCTCACCGATTTCTTTGAAACTTTGCTAGAGCATGTATGTTGATATGTAGATTAATTAATCTAAATGAAATAATTGTCGCTCTCTTTTTGTTTTCGAGATAAAAATTTTTATATATATGAAAATGATGGTTGCAGGTACCTGTGTATTAAACATATGGTGTTGGCGGAACGGAAGTTGTGCGCATACGCCTCTTATATGGGTTCACGAGACGCGCATGCATGTACAGAAATGTTGAATTTTCCACGTTATTTTTACATTATTAGCATTAATGGCTACCATGGCTACTTTATTATCATTGCGCAATTTTGAAGATATACTTAAAGATCGTAACATACTAATTAATTTCTTGTAATCTCATAGACTATTGTGTACAAGAATGGTATGTCAGAAATGTGGGAATAAACTACATCTAAACTGTGAAAAATTAATATTTTCATGCAAGAAAATAGGATACATAAAATATGCCTATAAAAAACGCATGAAAATACAATGCAATTTTTATGTGAGTGTCCAAAAGAATACGTGGTTTGGCAATTCTAATTTAAGTATAAAAACTGTCTGTCGCTTTGTTGCATATTTTTTATTAATAAAGTCACCCCGTCAGCAATTTTTTAACAATAAATTAAATTTATGTGACAAAACTATTGTAGACTGGTTAAGCTTTTGTCCAGTATTAAGTATTTCATAAATATGCAATTAAAAATATTATATATTTAAAAATTCAGTATGTATTGCAATTATAGGCGTGTATATATTTTGTGAAGAAAAATTAGGAGAGCCAGGAGTAATTGTCGAAATTGATGAGGCGAAAATTGGTCATAGAAAATACAATAGGGATCGCATTATCGAGGTTGGACTTTTGGAGGCATCGAAAGAGACTCCAAAAAATGTTTCTTGGTTCCTATTCCTAATAGGAACCAAAAAATATTGTTAAACCTTATAAAGCAATGGATTTTACCCGAAACGACCATTATTTCTGATTGTTGGGCATCGTATAAATGTTTGGAAAGCAACAACTTCCAACACTTAATGATGAACCACAGCCTAAATTTCGTGAATCCGAAGACAGGTATATTTTTCACGTGGCCCCATAAAACGGATTAATTAATATTGTTATTATTAATAATAAGTATAAGATATTTAAAAAATGTCTTTAGGCGCTCACTGAAGAAATTAATTAATATAATACGCAAAACGGCCCTTTTCAGGGTGCCATACATTTTAACGTAGAAACGCTCAACATCCAACATTTATCTCAATTTAAATAGTACATTTTTTTATACAATATAAAATGCGAGTGCATACGTATTCGTCTAGATACTTTATAAACTAACAGATATCGTAGGCATGTTATAAGAATGTTAGGTTATTTGGTAGAATAATTTATAGAAAATGCTTAACTATTACTGCAAGCCATAATTGGTACAGGACACCGCCACTCGGTCTTAGTTTTCGAGTTATACATAAGAAATGTTGAAATTCGGTCGCAGTGACTGCATAGAACCATTTCAATTAGTTGAGATCCCTTAAGCAGGGTGTAGGAGTGTAGTCTCCACGCACACAGGCGCCAGGGGGTAGAGCCCCCGATGGGAGGTTGGAGGCAAAGCCCCCCCCACTGCCACAAAGGTAAAGTTCAACTTGGAAAATACTGTCTACGCTAGGTGATCTGCCATGGAAAACGGAAATGATATAATATTCTACGCGCGAAGCGCGCCACGGAAGAAAATGTAACGAGGTATGTACTTTTGTTAGGATACCGAAGGTATCGATTTCGAAGATAGACGTTGTGACTCCCCTGTGTGTACTTCATTTCCTTAGAAGTATAAAACATTTAAATTGAACTACAAACCTTACCGTCTACCATCGTCATAAATTCAACATTTTCCAAATCATCTTTAAATTGTAGAAATACATTCTCCTGTGCTATACATAATCTTTTTATTGTATGGCCCAGTAGACATTGTAATGGTTCTTTAGCAGCTACTTCTGCAACTGTAACGTTTTGAGCATTGCTTCTTCGCTTCTGTTGTGAAGGAATAGGAGGGAAATGTTTTCAATCGCTGCTGTACGGTAATGTACGATCTCTTATTCATTTTTCTGTCTAAAAATGTGACCAATGCTTCTTCCTTACTAATTTGTTTTATTAAATTTGACTGGCAACAAATAGCTTTCTTAAGGTGGGTCGCTCGTTTCGGAGATTTAGACGTAATTTCATGCAGAATTGCCGCAGCATTATGCAGTCTTGCTGTATGTAAATTTACTTTCGTGGTAAACCCCAAATCCTCTTTGGTGGTAGACGTTTCTAGTACATTTTATATTCTCCTTCTTTTTGTTTAGCGCTATTTTTGTCTAAAAAAAGTTTTTTGCACCCACGTGAGGAGGTTGAAGGTCTGTCTTGACACGCTTGAGTATTATTTTCAAACATATCATATTTTATTTTTTTTCAAGCTATGTAGAATTTTATTTTAAAAAACTATCTTTCGTTCTATTATTTTTCATCCATCTTTCAGACAGTCCGTAGCTAAATTTTATAATTTCATGCTTAATGTTATTTAATATATTTTCAGAAACATTTTTTGTATTAAAATATTGGTTCACGAACGAATTTTTCAATCTCGCTAAGCCAAATCTCAAAAAGTCTTCTATGGGATATGATATAACCATCTAAAAATATACGTAATAACTGTAGGAGCAAAGTAGTGCAATTAAATGAAAGCTAGATTAGTAGCTTAATATGTTTTCTTTCAAATGATTAAAGAATGGTTATAAGAAACAGCAAGAATTGTAGAATTTTAGAGTATGACAAAAACTTTTCATTTACTATCACATATCAATAGAATAAATTAGAACTTGTTAATGGTAAATAAAGTACATACTTCTTTGTTGATAATCCATAGCGAAAATATTCACTAAATACAAAAATATCGTAATATTTGATCAATATTCAACAAATGATTGCAGAAACAATGTTTTCTTATAGCAGCTTATACCAAGTTTTCGGATGAATATAGCAATGTTTACCTTAGTAACGAATATACCTTTAATGAAGTTAGGAAGTTAGATACAGTACAATGTATGCTGCAAAAATCCAAATGTTTTTACCTACTCTCCGAACATAAAATTTTCATTTTGTCTACCTAAATTCATAAAGTTTGCCACTGTGAGGCGTTTTTACAATCGATCAAAAAAGTATGACAGCTATGATTGTGACAGGACACGAATCAAAATATATGAGTGCATTCCGAAATATTGTAAATAAAGTTACAATGTTAAATATGTCGTCGTGGCGGTCACAAGCTCGCAGTGCGTGCGGGGAGTAGTCGACGACTCTCCAGAATCATTACAGTATATTTAAAAAAATTTCTTAACCACGTGGCTAGTCGAACAGAACAGGTGATGATTGTACAAGTAAAAATACGCTGGAAAGACGAAGTAACATTTTTTGTTTGAGGTCTTGTTTGTGAGAAAATCGCGTTTCCAAATTCTATCGAATATGCGTGCACATGACCATCTCCAAGCATTCTAAGTATGTACTAATAAATAAAAAACGTCAATGTATGTATAATACATCAAGAGACTCGGTAGAGTCTCGCGCTACATATGTAGGTACCTACTGAAGTAAAAGTGTGCGCCAAACGAAGTCTCTTTTCCGCTATGAAGAACCAGCCACCTGTGAGTATGTAACTGTTTCGCGATATCGACCAACCTGACACGAAATTACGAAGAAACAGTAATCATATCTATAGCCGATTTGAATAAACATTCAAACCTTCTCGGCGACATTGGCTCTGAATATTAACATGACTTTCTCCTCCATGTCGTAAGCGAACCTCATGTGGTGCACGAATCAAAAATATCAGAGTCGAACCCCATCAGGGGTTCCAAGCCATCTAACGTAACCATACCCTAGGTACCACCGGTCACCATGACCACATATCTCAAAGATATGACCCATCGTAGGGTTTTCTGAGCCAAACATGGCTCATGCCTGGGGTATTTCCGGCTCGCTCTGATCAAATACTCAAAAAGTACGCTCAGACATGAGAATTGAAGTCGTCAACGTTGACGACTTATGCGTGCACCACAGCTGCTGGGTTTTCGGCTAGCCTACATGGGAAATGTCCAGCGAGCTGATTTGCTGAACAATTCAGTATATTTCCATTAGATAAACCCCAAACGTTTACTAATTGGTCACTTAGGTCAAGGCCTACCTTGCTGGACTATGCTCTGCGGCTCTTGCTGATGGTTTGATATGGAAGGAGAAAGGCGAAGTTATTAAAAAAGGATACTTCAGAGTATTCGTTCAATTATTATTCGGTTATCTTTTCTGAATCGACATCGTTGAAGTCGCGAGACGTCCTCAGCTTCAGTTTCAGTAAATTCTGCATAATAAGCCTTTGGAGCCTTACAAACAAAACTACAAATCCAATTGTATAACCAGTGAATTGAAATTATATACATTTGCAACTAATAATCGTGTTGGAACAATTTAACATCCTTCTAACCCTAACCGGGAAGAAGGAATTTACGCAACTTCACGGTGGTGGTAACTCGCGTTACAATTTAAAATAACGCGAAGTTCAACGTGAAATTGTGCTAAAAAACAGTAACAAACTGTGTAAAAAACACTTTTTGACAAACAGATGAAAACAACAGTTATGGGCCACGTAGAGGATTAGGTGAGTGCAACAGGGAGAAAATTAGTCTACGGAAAACTGAGCTATAATATGTTAAACATAAGTAAATTTTAAGATCGCTACAATCATAAAGCCCTCCTTCCTTACCATTCACTCGTCTCTCGGATAGGATCGGAATATCCAGTCAAAACTAAACAAACTAAAACTGTCCGATGCAAGCAATAGCAAGGCCCGATGGAATGGCGGACTAAGTGGGTGGACCAGAGCATACTGGGATTTGTCGCTTTTGAGATATTAGAAGAAGTTCCTCTAGTAGACACTTAAGATATTTCTTAAATTAAAAAAAAAAGTTTTATGCTTTTTATTCTTCTTTATCTATAAGTTAACAATATCATAATTTAAGATAAAACAATTGAATAAACAATATTATTCTAATAATAAACTTAAACCGTGATTAAACTTTGATACAGAATTCTGACATATCATTAAGTAGCACCTAGTAGAATGTTGCGACGTGACTTAGATCAAGTTCAATATAATTCAAGAGCATTCGGGGCCATCCGTACAAGCCTCGTACTGATTTTGTTTAGTTTACCGTTTATACGGTAAACTAAAAGCATTCCCCTTTCCCTGTGTGTCTTTCAAATGTCTAAAACTATACTTCAGTACACTCGTCCTCCATTAACTTTTTGAAGTACGTAATTTAAAAAAAATATAAAACCCAGATTGTGCAAAAAAATTGAACATAATAATTTTATAATGAATAATGTCACAATGAATTTTTCTTTTTTGTCCCATAAAAATTCATCGTGTCTATTCAAAGCGGTAAAACTACCGTTAATCGATTGTCAGTTGTTTGCGTTTGATCAAAGTCGAGTGTGTTGAACGTGGAGCTGATTACAAAAAAACATTTGAAGCATTGATTATTGGGTGCAACGCATAGATAGGAAACGATGGTTACACAAATACTACATAAAATTCGAAAAACGTTACAGCTATTGCGATAAAAAAGATAGAATTACAAAAAAGGATAAAATGTCATTGCAATAGATATCGAAATGTATTTTTATTGAAAAAATTACTTCATCTCTTATATATTAAAAATATTTTATTTCTAGCCTACAGTAAAAAATATTGTAGTGATCGAAATTCGGCAACCTTCCCGTATAATGTTTATTACATTAAGCATTATTTCCATAAATTCAGTAAATGTCCTACACCAAATGTAAAAATCTTTACATTTTTTGTTTCATTATTTGTAGACGTAACTCGACTTTTAAAAAAAGTGGTTTCATTTCTTCCGAATTTACCCTTCTTTTGCTCTATTAAAAATGAGTTAAAACCAGAATCCTTAGATTTTAGATTACTAGTATAAAATTTGCAATTTAAAATTTATAAAGTAAAAGTTTTGATCAATAAATAAATGTAGAAATAGTTATTTTTATACGATCAATTTTCAACTATTCGATTTCTTGAACATGCTGTATCAAAAGCTCCACAGACAAACGCAATTTTCCGCAACGACAGGAAATCCGCGGTGGATTGAGAAAATACATGCAAATTGATTCTCATGCGAAGAGGACGTTGCGAAAAAATTGCCGTCGCTGCGGAAAATTCGCGTTGGTCTATGGAATCCTTTAATTCTAAACTAATGTATCAAAATATCCTGTATTTAATATTCCATTGTCACTATAACTTCAATTCTTATCACAGTTATCGTTTGTAGTGCTTCATTCTTACTTCGTGCACACTTGCTAACGCTGAACATGAAACAAAAATACTAATAGGGCTCATGAGTTCCATTTTCCATACAATTCGTTATTTACTTTCGGAAATCTTGAGGTGTTTTAATTGCGTGTACGTACCACATGTACGAATAACTTGCTAAGACTTTGCAATTGAAAAAACTGTTATTAATTGTATCTTTCAATAGAATAATAATGACTTCGCCATAGTACGTTACAATATGAACATTGTATCAACTAAGGGTAACATTATTAGCAGAAAGATATGGAGATACATAATACGACCTACCTATTAAACATTTGCCGATTTTCCGTCATCATATAAAAAATACCGTACAATATTTAAACGAAGTAGTGGATTCTGTTTTTAATATCTTCATAAAAAGCATTAGAGTATTTATATTTTGAACTTGTTAGGTCAACTGTTATTGCAGTTCAAATTTGGCTAAATTCATTACTTCGGTGTATCTGTAAATAACATGTTATACTTGTTAGCGGAATCTGAGGGAGTTCTGGTTACTTTAGCAAAGTTGTTTTGAAACATATCTTTGAGATTAAACATTGAGATAAAACAGATAAAACACTGAGAGATTCGTTACAATTATTTTTTAAGTAAACAGCATTATATATTCTGTTCATCACGATAAAATATTAAATACATAAAGCTAATCATTTAAAAACAGTATTAAAAAGAACGAAAAGTGAGCTCTGATCGATATTTCTCCACCTGTGGTTGGGTTAATGAGGCTGTGCTAATCAAGAAATCCCAACTACTTGACCAATATTTCCCCATTTTTTTACGGATATTACTTAACGAGCACGTTATACAAATAATCACAAATATAACCTAATTATTTCATTAAAACGGCAAACCTTTTGCTATGTCCAACAGATAAAACTATCGTTTAGATTATATATTCTAAAACTGGCAGAAAAATAATACTAATAATAAATAGTCAAGGTATGACTTACAGCTTTTTACTGTGATAAAAAAATTAGAATGAAAATGTAACAAATTTTCATCTAGGTGCCTACTTTAAGTAAATGCTACAGTAAAATAATTGTAGATGCTGTAGACTAATTTATTGGATCGTGGGTACAGCATAGTATACAGATGGGTTATCTATATATTTGTAAAAAAAAGCTATGTACTAAATATTTGATTGATCCGTATTACCCGAATTTCCCTTACGCTACTACATATGTATAACAAATGTGCCAATGATCCTCCACTGTAGTATAAATGCTTTTCTATTCTTTAGTTCACGCTATTTAACGTTTTTGTTATGTTCCTTTCTGTAATTTGGTATAGTCACAGCAGAATATTTAGACGTTACATGTATGATCAATACTAGTAGAATATTTAGACGTTAGATGTGTGATCAATACTAGTAACAAGAGAAAAATACACTTTGTCTTTTAAACTTTTAATCTTCGGATGGCGCGCAGACTATAATACCAGTAGTTGCTCGATTAAGAGTCGCGCTCGGGTCTGGGGACGAGCCTTTATCGTGACTATCAATCGATTTGGCTTCCTCTGCTCTCGGCCACTGAGATAATTGGTACATGACAGCAGAAGCTAAAAAAGGGTCTCACTCAACTGTTGATGCTCGACGCCCGAAATTAATGACGTCCTAAAAGACGAACATAGCATTAGGGATTAAGAACAGGAAAAATTAAAGTTTCTTATTTGCAAATAGATTTTCATGCAAGTAACACCAATCGATTCCTCGTGCTCTCCCGATGAAAATGATACCACACATGACACGATTCCGATTATTTATAACAAAGATATTTGTTAACTTAATTTATAGAAAGAAAGCTTACTCCGTGCGCCGATTTACTAATTCGCTACATATCGTTCATCCTTTTTGTATATATATATATAATATAGAATTATATATTATTTTACATATATAAGTATATGCTAATGTAAATCATACATATATTTTTATTCGAAATTGACTTGGTTTTCTTTCCTTGAGTAAAGATCGTTGGACTCTAAATAAATTTTAATAAGGATAGTCTACCAACTTCAACCAGGATATTTATTACTATACATACATACTTGCTACAAATTTCGAATAGTTCTTGAAAGTGTAATAGCTCTTAACTTATTTCATTTTCGAAAACTATTCGTTTAAGCAAAAAAGTGAATAATAGAAAATTAGTAAATTGGAGCACTTTTCGTAACATTCTATGCGCAGACGAGTATGATCTTTTTTTCTACAAACCAAGTTTTATGTATCTTTATTATAAATAATCGGAATTGCTATTCTTAATCCCTAATGGTATCCTTGTTTTTATGGCCTCCTTGTTCTCAAGTGCCAAGCTAGAACGCGATGGTTTCAAAAATTGGTTTCTCTACAGCACATATCAAACGAGGTAGTGGAGATAGCCGTGACTCTCGACTGTGATGCCTGAAGCGGCTCTCAATCGAGTAACTAGTGTATGTACACTCATTGGGCAGACAGCAGACGCCAGTGAGACGCGCGCCGAGTCACTTATAACCAAGAGTTAATTAACCTCGTAACAAAAGGATCGAGTGTCTTTAGTTCCGGTGATCGCGGTTGCCATATAAACATTGTTATTTCGTAGTTTATAATATATAATTGTACACGATTATAGTTTAGCGAAAACGTGCTTGTAAATAAAAAATACTTATGGAAATTTGTAACAGTAACAACTTTTACACTAACAGGTCAGGGTATAAGTACGTTATTATTTTTTCGTAGAGATTGAAAAATTACATCGAATAGTTCGAAACTAGATGTAGTTTAAAATCTAATTTTTAAATTTTCAAAACTTGGAACTTTCGAAATCTAAAGTGTTGATTTTATTTTATCAGAAGAAGTTAAGTCTGAACAAATTTTTATCCACCATAATCAAACAAAAACATAACAATAATACAACGATCTAATTCCCATTCTTGTTGAAAAACACTAATATACAAATTTTTTCTAAATTTGATCTACTTCTTTCTTTACCGATTGTAATGCTGGATGTTTTGAAATCTTTTAGAGTTGATGGCGGAGTGATGAGATATTTTGTTTGATAATTTCCTTTAATTTAGATACTTTTCACTTACCCAGGTTTCGAGACTTTCGAAACACAAAAAAGTGCAAAATTTCGAGAATTCGAAATTCGAAGCTTTTTTAGTGTCGAATAGTTTCAAGGTTTCAACGTTTTGAGAAATCCATCTTTATTAAAAAAAACGGAACCTCCTTAAAAAAAGGCGCAGTTGCATATTTTTGGTACACCAAAACAATGTAAAATTATTTTATTCAATACCATCTAATTTTTTCTCATGGTATTTTTATTCATGTCTAATTGTTTTAAAGATTCAATAAAATTTGTTTCCAGTTGCGACAGATCGTATATCGCAAAAAAGGTACACAGGGTGTATTCGGTAAATGTATCTAGTTTAACAAGCATTATAATTGTGTAGTACGACCCTTTTTTGAAGTAGCATCGGTGCAGTTGCAAAGTGCATTTTTTGCACTTGTTTTTTTAAATGCAGGCCTGGAGTTATTTCTGCGTCATTCGATTCTTCGTTTCGTTTAGCGTAAAAAGTGTTAGGGTATGATTTACAGCACAAAAATGAATACTTTTTAAAATATTTAAATTGTTTTTTAATATCTACAATAAATGTTCAAACACTCTACCACGTTCTAAATATTTTCCCATATGTTTTTCTTTTAATATTTTTCATTAGTTTATTAAGTTAATCAGCACTCACGTTTAAATCGTTTTTTGTAATTAATTTTCTCACGTCATTTATTGTAATAGAAGGTAGTAAGTACGCTCTGTTTTCAAACAAATTCTCACGAAATGAAGCCATGGGGATTTAAGTCAGGGGAACGCAGAGGCAAAGTTGTTGAACTGAGTGTTAAATCATTTTTCTACATAGGTTGTTATCAAACATTTTCTTAAGGTGCGGATGTTATGAACTATGAACTGGTATTTCATCTTGCTTATTTATTTCAGATTGTTTCGCGTTTCTCATAAGAACATCATATAACAAACTGTGTAAAGTGAATTCTAAGACATATTCATGAAAGATAAAGCAATACAACGTCTTAGCTACCACGTTCACCTGACTCGATCCCTCTTAACATTTTCTGTAACACCCGCGACTGATGGTAGAAGATTAAGAAAACGGATAGCTGATAGTGGGAAAAGAAGCTAACAATAAGATCGGTTGCGCGGGCGGCACATTGACACGCACGCCGATGATGCAGGCGACACAGTATAAAGAGCGCGCATAAAGATCTATTTATACAGGATCTGTTCTGTTCCATTCCATTCCGTTTCGTTCCGTGCCGTTTCATCCCGGCGCCGACTGGCGATTTGATCGACAACGAAATAAAACTTTTTAAATACTTTCGGAGATGGTTGCTGTAGTAATATTAATAGTATTAAACAATAAGTACACATACAAATAATATGTAAAAATAATCAACAACTTTAGACTGAGAAGTACTTACAAAATGACGATGCGCCTCTGCATTCATTTTTGCGCAAGATGGCAGGATATTCTCAGCACAGAACATCCATCAGTCGTTAAAAATAGTCAGAGTGATATCATATTTGGTATCATTTTTATCAGAAAAGTCATTAGTGAGTTCATGAAAATTTAATGTAAAATACAGAAATTGAGATTTTGATTACTAAATGAGTTATTGTTGTCCTTTTTTTCCTGCAGGGTCATAAAAACGGTTCCATTCAATCGATCTCAAAAGGCATTCCATAGATCATCGGTAAAAAACAATATTTTTTGACTTTCCATCGCTTCAACGGACCAGCGCGGGACGAGATGGAATAGATTCAATGTAAACTGCTTCATGCAAAAGCAAAGGAACGATACTTAATATCGCTGGAACAAAACAGAACGGAAGGGAACGGAACGAAATGAACTTGATGTGTCTATAAAATCATCTGGCATTTCGCCGGACGTATACTGAACGTTCAATGTACACTACTCCATTTGAAAACAAAGGAAAGATACTTCTGCCGCCAGCACGGTTCGGAACAGAACGAAAAGGACCTGTGTAAATCTAGCTTAACACGTTGAATGTTACGCCAGTTCCTAGGGATCGGCCTTAGAATTTTCGTTTACGCCACGCTTTTCATTCTCGTATTTTTTGTTTATAGCTCACACATGACCGTCTCTACTTGGCCGTCCCGTAGTAAAGCGACTCTCACGATTCATATCCGCCCTATAAGTTACGCGTCACCCCTTGGTCTTTTCCGTGGAGACATTATCCAAGCGGATCTTAGCAGTCACCCACACTGACTGTTATCCTCACTGATATCCATTTCAATATCACCCCCGAAACAGAATAGTGGGAAATAAGCGCAAAAGAACCTCCCACGAAGGAAACCACGCGCTCGTATTTGTTACCACTATTCTCACCTTTAAAGGGCATTTTAGTATAAGGTCGAGAGGTCCACACGGCCAAAGGTTAAAAAAAAACAAACATCAGTAACGACTACAACACAAGTACAACACATTTTTACATATCAGTCACGAAATAAATTTGTATTGAATATAACTGTGTCCCTTCATTGAAGAGTAGTCCTTCGAGAAAATATAGATGGCGCACTTGTACAATTATACAAACTGTCGAGTTTGTATAAAGATCTGTCGAGATCGTTGATCTACCACAAGTTAAGCAATGTACATGCGTGACCACCGGCTGATGTAGACAATTATAGGACACAGAAGGAACTGAAGTCTTTTCCATGTATCGTTAGGACGTATCTTTTGTTATGATATGCAGCAATGATAAAGGACAAAATTATCTGTGTTACACCGTTGTGCTCGTGCCGTATCATTGGAGGATATGCAATGATATAGCATTGGAATACACAAGCAACAAATCGATACGCACTTTTATATGTAATTGCATTTATGTAGTCATATAAAAAAATATGTGTACAAAGGTATTATATTCTCGTATTAATTAATTTTAATATTAAGAATGAGAACAACGAGGCTGCAATAAATGTTTAGAAGAGCCACATGCGGGTCATGAGTCATGATTTGATTACTTTTAAATATATGCATATACTTTCGAGCGAAATGATAGCAGACATGTGTTATTCAATTTTCATAGATAGGAGAATGATATAAACACTTCTTTACATATTTAACCCTTGGAAGGCGGACTAAACACACTTGTGTACAAGTGTTCGTCGCGGAAGATTAATTGCAAGGGTAAACTTTTTGGTTTTTATATGTATCAACAAATAAAAATGTAAAATACCTCCATAACATAATTAAAATAATAAATAAGTTTATCTGAAAATAAAGATATATCCAAATATATTCCAAAATCTTATTTAAGATTAATTCTTAGTTAAGAATTAATTTTGTTCCTTTTATCAATACCTACGTTTATTTCGCATACAATTTCACGATTGTCAATGTTCGTTAATGTATATATAAATCATCACAATTTCTGATAAAGTCAACCGTATTTAAAATTGCATGCACTATATGCAGTTATTTACGACAATATTAGGACAATGGTAAAATTTAATTTTAATAATTGTCTAACAGTGAAATAAGAAATAGCATCGATCATTAACAAAAGATAATTCTTATCATTTCAAACTGCTTTACAAATCTAACCAAATAATAAGTTTTTTAAGAAAAGTATTATTTAAATTTTTTATCATATGTTTATAAGATGTCCAAATATTTTTGTCACATAGATATAAGTTATTCTTTTGTTTTTGTTCTATTATTTAATAATCCGTACGTTATACATAAATGAAAAGTTTTTTGTATCTTAATTATCCATAAATTACACTGTGTAGCATAAAATAATGCTCCTTTTATTTTTTGTGTTTTATTTTTATAACTAATGTCTAGTTTTAAGTGCCGTCTAGCGCTAGGTAAACTCCCCTTACGTTTATATAAATTATTTTTAGTATTGTAGAGTTTTAATCCTCGCTGCAATACTTTTCACATACTACCCAACAGTCTGTATATTGCGAAAATTTGTTTAAATAACAACAAATTTGTTTCAAGTGTTTTTGGAGAGTGATATAAAGTAACTGACAATATAATAGACAAAGTTAGGCAATACCTGAAAAAGGAACCATGTATACTTACCTTGACCAATCAATTCCTTCCACTGTGAGTGTCATTTGATCCCATCAAGTTAAATCCCACCTGCGTCAAGCTTTTTGCCCTCGAGATGAAGAAACTTTTACCCACATAGTCCCCAAATGGACGTTAAACCTCGCGCATTCGAGGAAGAAAGAAAAAAAGTTTTCTAAACTCGCTAAACTACCCAGGAAACAAAGGAAATGTCGTTAAATTGTCAGTAACTTCTACTACGTTCGCCAACAAGGGTTCTTGAGTAACGGAAACCACAAACCGATGCGACAAGCGATCCAATCAGTCTACTCGCAAGATGAATGTCGAGAACTTACTTTCCTATCTCTGAATTGTCGATATCTATGTCGATCTCGTCGAGCTGAAGAGGCTCCAATGGTGGAATTCCAAGATCTGGTATCCCATATCGCATCCGGGCACGGAACTTCTCTAGAAATCTCCTGAGCTTGAACTCCAGACCTTTGGAAGCTGCGCTGTCGACTGCCCTTTCATATATTAGCGGAAGTTACTAAACAAATGCCATAAATTCATAGTACTTACTATAGCCTGTGGTCACTCTGGTTGCATTGATCAAGAGATTCCTCGGCTTCTCCACCGCACTAGTGACTGGAAAATAAGAGAATGGTCGATATTTACATCTTGGAATTCAGAATTACCTCTGAGACAGAATGCAACAGATGTTTAGAATTCAGAATTGCCTTTAAGAAATGGTGCAACAAACATCGACAGTGATGAGCTCAATACGCTTTCAAAGGACTCAGTGAGAAAAAGACACATATCGCATTTGTGTAAATTTTCTTTTGTGGATTGTATCCATGTTGTAACAAAGGTAAATTTTACCAACTTTTGACGCTCTGTTCTCTGAAATGAACGCTCTTTGAACAGAAACTTGTTAAGCAGAAGAGATATCTATAACCATCTATAACCCTCTATAATTATCAATTATCTACTAATTTAATACCTGTACTAAGATACTCAAAAATACATTTTTTCAGAAAATTTGACATTAAATTGTGATTATTTTAACTGATAATTGAATTAAATTATGAATAGTAATTATGTATCACTTAATTTAACTTAGGATTCGTATAAACAATAAGTAAAAGTGTTAAGACAGTTATCTTTGTTTACATTGCCTAAAAAAACTCAACAAGGTTAATATTATTTCTTCTAGTTTCTTCCCATGTGATACTGACTCTCGTTATGACATCGTCTCGAGTAGATACAGTAGAACGTCGATTATTCGAACTAGTTAGGAAATAAACCCGCTCGAATATGTAATTTTTTAGAGATTTAATCAGTCAGATACCTAATGTCATAAATCAATTAGAAATAAAACAATTTTTATATATGAATGTTTATCATGTAAAAGAATACATACATAATAAAAAATAAATAAATTATTTGTAAATGACAAGTTATGAATTCCCTCTAAAATAAACATTTGTACAGCATCTGTTTCTTTTTGATCGTGTATGCATACGCACAGTATACAGGTTCAAATAATCGGTCATTCAAATAACCGACGTTTGGGTAATAATCGATGTTCTACTGTATTTCTGTATCATAATCTTATGCGTTCCTTATAAACATATCTTATATATTCTATAACTTTATTACTATTACTATCCACTACTATTTACTATTTCTAGTATTATCTTCATGTTTCATAATTTTGTTATGACTTCTTAATGAAGCATGTATAGACTTTTTTTAATATGAAATTCTAGTTTAGTCTTTGTCTATAGAATATACTGGTAAAGTTTACATAAAAGTTGTAGTACACCTAGTAATAAATCTCATCTTAATATCTGCTGTTTTAAAACTAATAACGAAGTAATTTTGGAATATAAGTGTATCGTATGGCAACATGTATCTGTTTCTCACCGAGCCTCTTATGTTTATCTAGTACCTAAACAAAATCCAAGGAGTTCGTAAAACTTCTTAGAGTATACTAGATTTTACAATTAAAGTTCTATATGAACGAATTATTCGTGTAAAAGAGGCTGATTTGAGCACCATCACTAATAGAGTCGTTGGTATGAAGCAGAAACTTGATCAAGGAAATAGAAGAAGCACGATAACAAGCGGCTGACAAGAAATATCGCCGTGAAATTAATTGCTGGTGGCTGTAAAAGAAAGTGTTGCATTAAAGGAGTGTGGTGGTGAAAAATTGATCAGTAGCTGCCAGGACCCTCAAAAGACCAGATATACTTCCAAACATGACCTATGGTTTTAAAAGGAGTACTATGTGCTCCTTCAGAGTTATTCAACTCTTCTTGAATTACTCAAGTTCCTCGCGCTCAAAAATTTAAAAATACGGCTGACGTCATTTGTTCTTACAGAAATATCCCCACTAAACATCTAAAAGTTTGAGTTTCATTAATTTTACCCTTTTCCGGGCGGAAGAACAAACCAAGTATCATTAACGGCCAAGCGAAATCATAATTCACAGTGCTGCCAATGCTAGCAATGATCAATTTCAACCACCAAGTCCGAGCACTGACACCTCTGATAGCGTGTACCAGATAGAAAATTGATCTTAGTGTATTGGAGGAAAGTTTTTGCCCGAGCTGAGGCGGACAGGATCACCTATTAAGGTTTCGCAATTCACTGTTATTTTATCCTACAAAGCTATTAGACACTGAAATCAACAGTGTTTATCGATCAAAAGCAAGCTTAAAAGGAATTTAGAAGCTTCCAGATTTCTTATCTTGATTTCATGAATTTGACCACCAATCTTCTTGCATCAGGATACTACTTTCTTGTGTAAAGATGAATTTTTGATCACTGAGCGGTAGACAAGTTAAGCACTATCAGTATACAAGTGAGTAGAAACGTGACCTAGCTTCTGTTACACTAAGACTGCCAAAGATACTACCAAACTCACTGTCATGATTATTTATTCTGTTTATTCAAGTGTAAATGAATATTGCTTCATTTAATTACATTTTTTTCTAAAACTTAGTAAACACAGTAAGGCAGCATTCGAATAAATCTTACTTTAAATAGTATTCGAATAAAATGAATCAGACGTAAATAATAGATAAGTGCACATATGATGTTTGAATAAAGATTTCGTTGACTAAATATAGAAGTAAGAAGTATCGGTTCAATTACGTAACCTTATAATAAGTGAAGTATAATAAAAATTGTAATGATATACAATATTATTAAATTATAGTAATTATAATAAAACATTATACGTTCTTTACAAATAATTAATTTCATTTGTAATTTTTATTCGAACATAGTTCAAAGTTTAAATTGTTCAAAAAAATGTATTGAACTTAAGTATAGCTATTTTCAAAATTTATACAAAATTTTATTGAAATAAAACTTCATTTAAATAACTCGCAATTCTCATAGTAGGAATTGTGAGATTCATAACTATTTTGAATAATAATCATAAGATTCTTCATTTTAATATCATTGACCAAATATGTATAGTCATTCATGACTATCTACATTAGTTTCGTTAATGATTTGGTTTGCACATTAAACATACTAGAAATTTCATCTGGACAAACACAGCAATTTCAATTTTAAGCAAAGTTATTTCTAATTATTTTTCTAATTTATTTTATACATTATATCTTTACATACATGTATAAACAATTCATACATCTGTTACTGTAAAGCAAAATGACCAATGCCAAATTTTTAGAAAATTCGAATTCAGGGTTAGTTAACATCTAAAATATAAACGCTATTTTTTCAGAAAAAGGGAAGAGCATTGAAAGAATTTTCTTACTTAAGAATAAGGATTCAAGAAAACATAAGTACATAAAACAGTATCGAAGTTGAAAACCTTAAATACCAATATCTCAAAACCAAAAACATGTGACTTAGGTCATTTTGTCTTACAATCACAGATGTGTGTACGAATTGCTAGCGCTGAAATATCACGTGCCATTAACGTTGTGCTAGTTGGGTTCACG
This sequence comes from Calliopsis andreniformis, assembly GCF_051401765.1. Classification (NCBI taxonomy): domain Eukaryota; kingdom Metazoa; phylum Arthropoda; class Insecta; order Hymenoptera; family Andrenidae; genus Calliopsis; species Calliopsis andreniformis. Next base: position 2,908,112 of record NC_135067.1, on the reverse strand, counting down.
TGCCATTAACGTTGTGCTTAGCAGTCTCAGCTAATTTCGGACTGCAACCTTGATCAATAGTGATAAGTGATGTGGCCATCGCTCGATCGCGAGCGTTGATTTTTGGCGCGTAGATGGTTATAACCGCTACAGTGTTGCTTTTTACGTTCTAGCGTGAAACGTGCCTCTTCTTTTCTCGTGCGACAGCTTTTCTCTTGTTGTCAAGACGGGTAAACTTTATTTTGGTAATATTATTCAAAGAGTAGGACCCAAAAATATTATTCTTAACTTTAGCAATTCATGCAGTAAAAGTTATGCGTTCGTAAATCTCAGTGTTTTTAGTTTGTTTAATAAATTACAATGACACCGTATTGGCTTCTATTTATAATCTGATTGACTAAAATGATCTTTCTTACGGGGGTTCTCTTCTAAGAATCTAGCCTAAACTCACTCTGATTCGTCTTCCTTCACTAATTGGGAAAACAATGTAAGATAAGAAATATTTACGAAAAGTGTTGGTTAAGTGCGTAGTTAATACTGGTTGGTGTGTGGAAAGATAGGGATTGCGTAGTTAACACTAAATGATGTATTCTTCTCTGCTTTTAATTGCAAATATTTTATTATAATAATTGCCTACTTGTAAGTACTTTATTAAGCAGAAGTAATATCAGTCAATTAGATTGCGGATTGGAACCAATATGGCGTCAAACTAATCTGTCAAATATGTTAAAAACGCTAAGCTTTATATACGCATTACTTTTGAAGCGTAGAATTCCTAAAGTTAAGGTTAAGATTCTATTCATCGAATACTACAAAAATATGTAGAAGAAGTAATTTTGGGTACCCCAAAGTAAAGTTCAACCCAAGTTAGTATTATTCATGATGATAAAATAAATAGAGTTGGGCATTATTCGAATAATATTTCGAATACATTTTTCTCATAGGATCTTCGAATAAAAATGATGAATATAACGAAGTTATTCGAAAATAGCAAATAATTTTTTATTCGAATAAAAAGTTATGCAGATAAGAAACTTTTGAATAACTCTGCGAATAAATGTACTGTATGTCATATTATGAACATGCATACTCAACTTGCATTAAAATCAATGGTATCGGGAGATTGACTTACAATTAGTATTACTCGTTAATATTTTATTTGCTTGATTACATTTCACAGTTTTTAACAAGCAAGTTACATTATTTATATGACTAGGAGTAATATTTGATTATACAAAGTTATATACAGATAGATGCATACATAGACAAATAATAAAAAAAGACAGAAGCAATATAGTTTTTTAAAATATAATTCTTTATTTTTTACGCGTTTTTAATAAATTGGCTTTAAGAACGACTTGCTATACAAACATTTTATCGTACAATTTATTAGATTTTGGTGCATTTGATATTGTTGCAAATGAAAATAGACGTTCGACCTGTGCAAAAAACGAAAGTGGTGTATTATAACATAAAAATATGTTTTTTATTTCTATATATACGTGTAAGCAATCATAATCATTGTCAAAGTTTCAATACAAACTAAATTCTTCGTACATTCGAGTACTTACTCAACAACTAGAAGTAGTATGTTCGTCTAGAATCAAAAGCGGTATTCAGTTGTAAACACTGAAAAACTGTTCACATGCGAGTCTTGTGTGGTCGTACTATAAACGTCGTCGTATGATAGATCCAATAATACAATTTATTCTCGGAGTTATTCTAATTATCGAATAATTTCATAAAACTTACTTGCGAATAACCAATAACAATTTTAGTTAATAAAAGAGTACATATTAGTTAGTTACGAATACATTTGTATAGTAATTCGTTATTTGTGAACAAATTTTATGAATTTATTCATTATTTTTTATTTGTTATTCTAAATAAAATTTACCCAACTCTGAAAATAAATCAGTGATGTGGCAGTCAAAGTGTATGAAAAGTCACTACTATATTAAGAAAGTGGTTTCAAACTTTACCCCTACTCTTTGACAATTCTAGTGTTAAATTTATATTATTATTCTCTGATTCATTAATCTACAGAAATGGTACTTTTTCAAATACTGATGCTAAGAAGAGCGGTATTCCTTAAGGTAGAACGACAAATTTCTTAATACTTGAGAAAAATTGCCTTCAATCATTCACCTTATTGTAGGTGGTTACCTTCAATGTAAATGTTGTGGTACAACAACCTTGAAATTTTTATTTCTCTTTTCCTAAATTTAAGTATTTATAAAATGCCATGACAATTTTGAGTGATTTTGAGATTAAGTTCATAAATTTATATAGAATCAAAAAGATAAGTATAAAAAAGATCATACAATTAAAGGTAATACTTTTTGAACATCAAAAAATGTGTTGATCGTATTCAGATGTTGATAACTTTAATAGCATTAGAAAAGACAACTTTTATTCTCTATTAACGGCTACGAATAACTAAAAAATGTGGCTTTATATGTCGTTTTACCCTCGTGTTTGTAGCAAAACTAGTTTAAGGGTTCTGGATATGCGAGATAGGTTCGATTAAAATATCACATACTGTAATCCGAGGCAGTATCCGTCATGCGATGCATCAATTCTTTCTGTCGTTGCATGATACCCGTCACTGCAACAAACGATTAAACGCGCTATTTCCTTTAGCACTGTAGTTAGACAAGTTTTTTTTATCAAGGAATACGCCAAAACAAATGATTTGTTGTGTATTTCATAAATGAAATTCTCTAAATGGTAGATATTGGATGGTTATCTATTTTGAATGAGGAAGAGGAGCTATCTGATGCAGAAATGGGCAAAATATAACGTAATCTATTGTAGTTACAACTTACGATTACAATGTAATTGCGAATTCAATTACAGATTGCTTTCCACAGGGGGTCACAGAACTGGTGATACAAACAGAAAGGTAATAATTCTACATGAAGAAATAAGTGAAAAATGTACAATAAAATTTGTTAATATTGTGCTTCGTTTTCGAGAAAATTGACTTTGAATTACGATTCAGTACAAGCGTACAAATATACCGTATTGAGTGTTTCAAGAGACTGACCATTGACTGCCTCTCAAAGACCATCTCTAAGCTATAAGCATTTCTCTTTCTCCGTTTACTCCTCAAATGCTTAAAATTATACTTCGGTACATTCGCCTTCGGTTAAAATTCAAAGTTAATTTTTTCGAAAACAAAGCGTAATATCGAAACATTGTATTTTACAAGGTATTCCCCTCGCTAGTGTACTCAAAGCAATGCCGCCGAATATGTATACAATACGTGCCAAAGATCTTTACCACCATGATCTATATTGCTCGTGCGACTACTGCACTTGAGACGATTCTGTGTGTGTGCCCTATGCATTAGCCCTCGGGGTATGAATCGTATAGAACAGCGATGCTCAAGTACCTACGAGGCGAGCGCGAGCAGCCAAAAATGCCCGAAATCACTCGCTCACGGTTTCAAGGCCCATTTCAGTAGCAGAGAGGGGAGCTATCGAAGCTGCTTCAAGACTGTTCCTCGAGGAGTGGGAGTCACTCGGGCTAGGCCGCGAGCGAGCGATTTCGGACAATGCCAGACACTGGTGGGCACTCTTCCTGAGCATCACTGGTATAGAAACTCGGCGTTCTCGCTGAATTCCCATTGCGATGTTATCGTGGCGGCATCGCTTTGAGTATTTTAGCGAGAGGATCAATCTGTATATATTTGACTTACTGTATCATGTAGAATCATTACTAGTTCTGTCTTTTGGATGTCCTATACAATCGTTAATTGCTATGAATATCAATTTACGATTGTACCTATCCCACTAATATAATAGCAATTATAATTGTGCAAATCAATTATTACAATTAAAATTTATTTTTAGCAGCTTTACTAATTTCAGCAATGGAATTTCACATGTCATTAATTTGTGTTATTCAAGGAGTAAGATAAACGAATGAAAACCTAAAGGCTTATGTAGGTACATGTCAAGTAATAATACTAAAATTTGGAATTCCTAAATTGTTATCGAAATGAATTGAAATTACTGTTATTGCGCAAACAGTAACAGCAATTTCTTAAAAATTGTATTGTAGTTCAAGAAGTCTTGATCAGTGACAGATTCAGAGCTCTTCATCAGTGTCAGCCTGGACCAATAAAATTTCAATAAAGAATTACATATTTTGTGAATAAATTAACAATTTTCTCAATAACAACTATTTTAGGTTACTTCGATAACGATTTAGAAATTTTAGATTTTCCTATCATTGTTTGCATGAAAATCTTTGTTTTTCATTAGCTGTTTAAAGCTCTCAAGCATTGTTAATAGTTCATTATGCGATAGTTTTATTATTGAAAAGAAAGAAATAGTTTTGTGCTACAAGGGTGTTTCATGGCATGTGGGACCCACTTCGGGAGTTGATTGTGTGACTAGAAACAATGAAGGTCATGTAGACACATGTCCTATCTGTCTTCGTTTATGACATATATTGAATTTTACAAATAGAACAAACTCTCTATTCGGCCGCTCTTTCCATAGACTGCAATAGTTCGTAAGTAAGTTTTAAATTGGGCTTTTTTTCCTTGATGGGAAATTAACAAACCCGAAGTACGTTGATTTTTTGAGGACGCACTTACACGAAATAGTATAGGAATCTTCAGTCGGTATTAGATTTTGTATGTGGTTTATACATGATTAGCTCCGTCACACTTTGGCCGAGTAGGTAGACAATTTTTTAATCAGCATTTTGTAAATAGCTTGGTCGGCCATGGAAATCCTATTGCATGGCTTGCTCGTTCTCCAAATTCTAATCCATCAGATTTTCATTTGTGGGGACATTTAAAATCTATTGTATACGCAACATCAATTTAAAATACTACGAAATAGAATAGAACAAGGCTTCCAACAAATTCGAGAAACACCAGGAATGATAGAGAGAGAAACCAGATCTTGGGGTGTGAAGACTTGTCTTCAAAAGCAAGGTGATCATTTTGAGCATCTTCTGTAAAGATAATTGAAACAGAAAATTCATTATATTTCATAAATAAGATCAGTTGGGACATGTGTTTATATGAATTTTTTTCATTGTTTTTAAGCATGTAATCGGCTCCCGAGGTGGGTCCTCCATGTTATGAATCATCCAGTATATATAAAGAATGTGCAGCATATTTAGAATACTGTTGGTAATGTGGAATATCAAAGTATTTAAGGATCTACTAATGTTATCTATTTCGAGATAGCGCAAATAATAGAGACAAAACACCTGTTAATTATTGAGTTTTATGGTCGAATTGTTTTTAACATTATCGACTTAATTTATAGAGAAGTAAAGAAACATTATTTTCTAAAAGTTTTTCAGCAAGTATTCAATTGTTACAATTACGGTTAAAATATGAGAAAACTTGTAAAGTAAATCATTGAATCGATTCACTGGCATGTCAATTTTATGGTAAATTTTCCGATTATTTCGAGGATAAAAAATATGACATGAAATTTTAAGTTTTAATGTTATGTTAGTAATACAGAATACTGAAGATGAATATAATTTGGAATAACCTACTGCTTTTGTTACTGCTTTTAATATTTTTTCTATACCAACCACAAACAAACGAACTTCTAATAGAAGTTGAAAGCCCGTGAAGTTTTCAATTACTTCAAGCTCCTCTTATTAAAATGAGCCCAAAACAGTACAGAATAAAGAAAACTGAGAAGAATAAAAAGGTAGGTGAAAATGAAACAAAAGAAACGAGGGAAGACAAAAATAAAATAACAACAAAAAGAGGAAGCAAAAATGTCTCAAATTCGAACACTGTCTTGGGTCTTGGGTTAGAATGGGCCCCGGAGTCCACTAATTGCAATCTACAATCGATCCAACAAGACAAGGCAAGAAAGGTGAACAAATGCTTATGGACAGGACCAGGACAAGAACAGTCGACACAATACGCAGGACAAGGACAGCATGTTTACATTTTCTGACACGACGAACTGGACCGACTCATTGGACAAATTATAATTTGCAAAAACAATCTGTCGTGCGAGAGTTAAGTTTACAGAGTAACCGTAGAGTATCTGCTACTTTTGAGTTAAGGGACATTAGTTTATGATTCGTACATTTCTTAAACGTAAAACACGTCCTAGTGAGGGAAATTGTAGGCTACTATTTAAGATAAGTTGTAGCTTTCGCTTCTCTCGTTCTTAATACGAAAAGCATAATAAATCATTGGATATGTGTTGTTGCCATGGTTCCACTTCTTTCAGTAAAAGTTTCGGTCTCCTCCCTCATATCGAGGGAGAAAAAAGGAAAAAGAGAGAGAGATGGTCTCTGACCTGCTGGTTGGCTAGTAATTATTAGCAAAATTAATCAATCATTGATCAAGTAAGAATCAATAGTGTTTCATAGGTTTAATGAGTAAGGGGTTACCCTCCTGCGAATCCCTCAAAACTAGTGAAAGCTTTGGAAATTACTTCTGGAAAAACTAGAAATACAATATTATTCATTTTTTCTAGTTTATTAATATACATCTCAGTAAGTATGCGTTGAAAATTGTATAAAGAAATATTAATATTTGTTACAGTTATGTAACATCACCTCAACGTCGTCCTTCATTCATGACCGGATAGTGTACATGATTACTTTATTGCACACGTATTGAAAAACAAATTTTTTTTTACAAATAAGACTATATTTGCTATGGTGTGATCGAACCCTATTTTATTTTGCTGTTTAATTGATAAGAAAGAAAAGGTTCAATTTTTTTCATGATTCTATTATACTTTGCATTATTATTGTTTATATTTCATAAACAAACAATATTATCAAAAAAGTCGTCGACCACGTCATAGCAAATACAATCTAATTTATGAAAAAATATGTTTTTCTATACTGGATCATGCATAACCACATTAATGGTTAATTTAACACAAGGAACGTCTAATTCTTTAATAAGGTACAGTTCCGAGTCTTTTTAAAGATATGGTAACTATCCATGGGTTATCATTATCGGGTATTGTTTTTAATTTTTGCTAATGTGACTGATTGATGAGCCATTGCATGATTCTTTTACATATTTGGGTGTGCAACATAAATAAATCACCACAATCAATCTCTTTTATATAATAAACGAAAGAAAACGCATATGTATTTGATATGTGAAAGATTAAAATGAGAGAACATAAACATTAACATCAGCAAATTTGTCTACACTATTTACAGGGTGGAGCCATCAAGTAAAAAATAAGTGTCAGCAAGAAAAAAAGTTTTAGAAATTTCTTTTGTGTCGCATCGCAAAGAAATAAAAAGCAATGAAAACGCTTTGTATAAGAGAACGTTTCGAACAAGCTTGTACACGCTGTATATGATGTAAAATAACAAATAATAAATCGTTTTAAACACCTTAATTTTATTTTACAAAGAACGTAAACAATATAACTTTATTTTGTATTTAATTCGATTGAATTATTTTTAAATAATTGTGTATTTAAGTTAATTTACTTGAAAAAAATAAATATAACGAAGCTATGCTTGTATCTGGTTTCTGTACAATGTCAAATTTATGTATTTCGTGAAATGGTTGATAATGTAGATGAGTTTTTTGATAAGTGTGGATTGTATACAAATGATTCATGTGTATTTATATCATGGTTTGTGGATGGTTGTTCATGATAGATGCACATGGAAGTATAGTGATAGATAGAGGAGGACTCTGAACGATTCGACATATTTTGTTTGCTTCTAATGTAATTCAATGAGTGTAATACCTCTACTTTAAATTTAATTCGTTTAATTTCGCCGAAAGTTTTTAATATTTGAAGCAGAGATTGAAAAAAGATCATATCACTGTCTATTTCTACAGATTGTTGACCCACATTCATATACAGTGGGTGTAGAAAGTGTTGGTACACCGACTAATTTCGGATAATATATTCTGAAATTGTAGTTTATTAACTAATTTTTTATAAACAACGAGTCTGTACATATTCTAGGAAATCTCTAGAACAGATACAGTGCAAAAAGAAATTAGTTGGTTGAATAATTTGCAAAGTTATCAAGAAAAGAACAAAATATAAGAGCAATAAGTATTCGTACAGCTGCTACATTTTTTAAAACTCATTAGAAATTCATGAGAAAAATGTGAAAATTAAATTTATTTGACAAGGAAAAAGTAAAATAAACAGTTAAGTTGATTTTATAATTGCTGCGACTCTTCTTGGCATTGAATTTACTAATTTCGCTGTTACGCTGGATGGGATCTTATTCCATTCTTCCATAAGTAGTCCCATAGGTGTTCGATGGGGTTAATATCAGAAGATTGTGGTGGAGTTTTTATGTATGCTGGCGTATTATGTAACATCCATATCCTCGTATTGTACGCCGTATGCTTTGGATCGTTATCATGCATAAATATAAAATTATTATTAATGCCCATTTTTTCTACACTGGCAGAAAGATTCTGTTTCAAAATGCCAATATAAACCAAGTGGTTCATTATTCCATCAATAAAATTTAATTTTCCAACACTAGCTGCACTCATACAACCTCAAACGAGTACGGAAGCTCCGCCGTGTTTTACTGTAGGTCGTAAATTTTGTGGTCTCAGTTCTTCTCCATATACTAAAGCGTCCATCCGAACCGAAAATATTCAATTTACTCTCGTCTGTAAAGATCACTCGGTTCCAGTACTCCACTGATGTAATAGCATTAATTATTATTTGCGAACTCCAATCTTTTCTTCCTATTTGCTTCACTCACGAAATATTTTTTACAGGCCACCTGATCGTGGTACTCTTGACTCCGCAAAAAACTACGTACAGTACTGACCGTGAGATCAATATCCAAATTATCTCTAAGATGCTCAGCTATTTTTATTGCACTTATCCTTGGATCTTGGTTTACCATTCTAATAATCGCTCGTCCAGTATGTTGGTTAATTTTACGCGGACGTCCACTTCTTGAGTGGTTTTGCAACTTCTTTCGTAATCCGTATCTATCAACTATACTTTGTATAGTTGAATGAGGTCGGTTTATAATCGGCGAAATTTCCGACAAACTTTTCCACTGATTATGCAAATTAATAATAATTTTTCTTTCTTCTACCGTACTTTCCCTCCGTTTTGGTTCCATTTTCAACGGCAGTTTCGAATAGTACATGGTCTCGAACTGGACTAATGCTGACAAGGTTTCCAAACATACTGACTATACCAATCATGATTAGTAAACAGTCATGGAAGGTATTTACATTAAAAACTCACTTACAGATTGTTAAGGACTCAAGTGGGTTGCGATGTGGTCGACATAGAACAGTGTCGTTTTTGAGGAAGTCGATTTGCTACGCATTGTATATTTTCTTGAGCACTTGGATCTGGCGACAGAATGGTACGAACTTTCTTTTTTGACGTTGTCCAGCCAGATCCCCTCAACGGCAATTGACGCATCGCAGGCCCACACGCCGAGAAAAGAGGGACTTAGAATTTATGGCCGATTTCCGGGACTTGAGAACTGCACGCAAGGTTTGGAGGTCCTGTCGACAGGACGAAACCGTGAGACTTGTAGGCGTGGTTTATCAGGAAAGTGTCTCGTGCTATAATTGGACAACTCTAAATCCCACTTTTCTCGTTTTCCTCCTATATGCGACTTGGAGGATGAATAGGAGGCGACGTCGATGATGTTTGATCAACGACGAGGGAGAATCTTGAAAACGTTCGAATAGCTAACTCTAACGGATTTGTCGGACTTTCGGATCTGTCGGATTACTTTTGTACACATATTGTTTTTGAATGTGAACTTTGTTTAAAAATAAAATATGGTATTATTGTGTTTGCAAATTGAATTTAAAATTGCTATATAACCAATTCCATGAACTTTCGGAATAAACACAGATAGTTCGAAATCAGAGCTGCACGAATATTTATTGCTCTTATATTTTGGACAATACTTCGTTTTTTCTTCATAACTTTGCCACTTATTCAACCAACTAATGTAGTAGGGATGTGCGGGTATCCGAGACCTCGCGTCGGGTCCGCAGGAAAATATTCGGGCGGACTCGGACGATACCTCGTCACATACGAATATAAGGAAAGATCGGACCTCGGACCGAAGGACTAAAGGTAGCGGACGGTCGTTGGGTTGAGCGCTGACTTGGTTGGCTCTATACTGCGTTCACTGGGAGAACGCAGTTGCCGGTTGACGAGTTTTCGTACCCTCTGCGCAGTTCACGCCTACGCTCATTAGTTATTGGCTCTGTCACTCCCGAGCACATCCCTACCCATGAACCCCTTGTTGGGTCCTTGGAGGTCCTACCATTTCTAAAGAAAGTCACTTCTTCAAGTGTTAGCGCATAAACGGTGTGAAAGAAATTTTGAGCAAGCAAACGATATTCTTTTAGATTTTAGTTTTCTCTGAAAGTATTAATGCGGCTCTGTTAGCAAATAAAAATCTTCTTGAATATCGTCTCTGTCGACCGAAAACGTACTGGTACTAGTCAGAATTCTTACTACGTTGCAATACCATAAACGACCCTACATTTCCCGTGTCATAAACTACCTGGTCGCATCGAACATTTTGTAGGAAACCCAGGAAACAGTTCTACCGTTGCCGTTTCTTTATAATCAAATATGCTGTGGATTCTTATACATTGATATCTCAATAAATATTGTTTCTTAATAGATAGAAACATTTGTTTCATTTGGACACTAGGTATATAGAGTAGAAAGAAGCAAGGCGTGTCCTTTCAGGCTCTTGAATCCTTCACCAATCTCAGTGTAAAAGTCAGTCGGGGCAATGGAAGCCATCTGCGTGAAACGACTGCGTTCTCTCAGTGAACGCAGTATAGTCGACCCAGCTGGGAAACCAACTGTCTTTTAGCTGACGACCGATCGTCTAGACACTCTAGGCCGACAGAACGGGATGAATTGCCGGGCGATAAACGACTGGTTCTTCTGTTCGGGATTCAGGATTCAGTCGGGATGGATCGTCATGCAGTCATTCTTCATAATATCAATATTAATCGGGCAATAGATTCAGTTTTCATGCCCATATCAGTTTCCGGATTATAAATTAATTTTTTAAAAGCTAGAAAAAAGATGTAAAGAAATTTTATCAATTTATTTGTTTTATTATTTTATTATATCAATATACCCAGTTTACAAAAAAAATTGGAAAATTAAATTTTGAATATCTCACCCGGCAAACCATTAACTGGAATAACTACTACAGCGATTTCATATATATTTGTGGGAGATGAAGCATTTTCACTATCGAATCGTATTTTAAGGCTTCATAGTGAAAAATTTTTATCACGTGAGAAGAGAATATTCTATTGCCGATAGAATCGTGTAAGGGGATATGTTGAATCGACGTTTGGAATTTTGTCTAATAAATGGCATGTATTAAAATGTTAAACGTTAATTTAAATTTCAGTACAAATATTGTGAAACGTTGTTGAGTACTTCGAGTACGTATATATAATATCAATATAAAATAAAATGTATGTTTAACAAACTGTTTGTTCAGTGCAGCAAATGTGCTTAATTGCAGTGTACACATACACGCATGCGTTTTCCTTTTTTTTTTTATTTTATCGTAGTATTCTTTTTCCCACATATCTCATATTTCGAAAATTGATTGCGGTTATTAAAATTTCAATGTACAATGCGGTCATTTTCTTCGTGTTTTTATATTCATGCAGAGCGACAACAGTACACCCAGTTCAAATGAATGTGGCTGTACCGACGCTCTATTTTTTTCTTATATGAAAGAGAGAAAAGGGGCAGGAAGGTGGGGGGATATCGGTACAGCCTGATTTGTTTGAGTTGACCGTACAATCATGTCCGAGCAGGTATCGCCTAGCTTCCTCTTTAGCTTACATTCGTATCTTTTCTTGTTTTCCACAATTGAAAATTAGGAATTGTCCTTGTTGCTCCAACAGACCGCGGCGAATTACCGCAAACCGCAGCGGCAAACAACCGCTCCTCTGCAGCAGACCGTGTCCTGCCTACTTCTGATCACAATACGGATCACTATTTTCGATTGGATTAATGTCCGGGCTTTGTGGAGGTTAGTGAAATGTATTCGATGTAATATATGTATGTACTTACAGTAGCCATTCTTTTACAATTGCAGTAATATCTTTCGGCTTATTATCGTGCTGGGAATAATAATTTTTCACTAACCTAATAATAATTAAATTGCTTTTTTAAATGTTCAAATACTTATGTTTAACTACAACACTATTTACAAAAATTAAATGTTTAATAGTGTTCGCTGCTAGACACTCCCACAACATTTCGGAACCATCACCGTTGTGCTTTAGGTAGAGCGTTATGCAGTATTCATTTCTAGAGAGTCAATAATTATTTGCAATGTACTTATCCATTTTATTTCAATACAAATAGAAGGTTAGCTTTAACATCATTCTACAGCATGGTCTTTTTGCGTTTCAACGTATTTGGTCCATCGTTGGAAAAGCTTTCTTATGCGTCCAGAAAACATGTTCGACTGAACAGTTAACCATGCATGCACCGCTTCCTTCGCTTCTCATTGATGCTTTTTTGAGTGGACTAAACATTTACTGAACCATATAAGTCCCAAAGAACTATATGAATTTTGAATATTTTTTTGTTAGACGATTGTGAACGTTTCAACTATATGATTCGCCATTTATGTACTTGTTACGATAGATCCATGTTTCATTAGCAATGATGATTTTGTCTGAGGAGGTGTTCACCTCGGACTAAGAAGTAAAGAATGTAATGCACACGTGGTTCATTGGTCAGCCGAAAATGTTATGTTCTGGGGGCATAACAAAGCTTTTTCAACAAGGGATCACGTGTGTTGAGAAGCAAAGAGAAAAATTATATTAATGTCGATTTTCTATTTGTATTGAGATAAAAGATATTCCTACATTGTGGATAATTATTGGATCACCCTACATTTGCTTTTGTCTGAAAACATCACTTTATCTTAAGAAGCATTGTCTTTGTTCATGTTTCCTTTCGCAAGTTGTAAACATTTACCTTGATTTTTTCTGTTAATGAATGATTTTTTTCTCGAATTTCATCATGGAAATTATTATTTCGGGTATATTGTTTTCCTCCTCTCTACTATTCAGTCTTTTTGAAAAAAACTTAGTCATTGAATAACTTAAATACCAAAAGAAGTAGTTTTACAGCATATAGTTGTGTCATCTATAATATCGTATACTGTTAGACGAATTAATTTTTCCACTCTTTAGTACTTTTCGGATATTTACATCGATTTAAGAATGAACCTGAAACTTGTGCACAGTTAGTTTGTATGCTATAATTTTAAAAATTTTGAAAAAAATATAGTAAAGCTTCGTATACCCGAATTTTTATTATCTGAATACGTAATGTTCGAACATTGTACTATCCAAATATTCTGCTGTTAGAATCAGAATAGAGTATTTCCTACTATTGGAAATATGCGAGGGGTACTGGGTACTATTTTATCAATGCGTCAACATAAGATATAACTTCTTATATCTTATGTTGAAATAATACTTTGTATTGATAGGTCGGTCAAGTAACGTTCCTTGGATTGTGTGCGCAGTTTTCAAGTTGGCTTAAATATGTAATTTATTAAAGTAAATTTCGTATTTTCAATTTAAAATTTGATAACTAGCAACGAATACATTGTCCTATTGCAAGCATGCAGTGTTTAGCATGTTTATTTACAACTTCATGCCCTTAGTAACAACTTAGTATGTAACTAAAGCCGGTGATCCATGGGAAAACTAATCTATGCTATAATGTGCTAAGTATTAAAACATTTGCTCCAATACAATATCTAGAGTTTCAGAATGTTACCAGCGATTAAGGGATCATTATGAATAAAAAATGTTATATACACTATATAGGTTGATTCGTTTCCGTTTTCAAGATGTAGACAGAAGAATTGAAGTTGCTTTTACCAATTCTTCTAATAGTCAGTAGATGCGACTCATGGAAGCACGTCTACTTGCGTACATAGAAATAAGAGTTGATCATTTTGAACAATTTGTTTAACCCTTAGGTTATGGCAAAAGGTCAATTGTAACCTACATTGAAAACGGCGGAATTTAGCGTCAATATGCATTTCTGAGAAAGTATATTAAAAGTATATTGAAAGCATGTTGAAAGTATATTGAAAGCATGTTGAAAGCATATTGAAAGTATATTGAAAGTATATTGAAAATGTATTGCTTTGTTGTAATTGTTGTCAATAACATTTATCAGGCGGCTGTAAGTGCTTTCAGTTTATTTAAGCAGCGTAACTCGTGCGCCTATAGGACGCCTCTCGTGTCAACGAACCGAACTATCTTATGTGCCTATAGGCGCCAACAGTAGTCAAAGGGTTAACTCAGTCTAAGCCAGTACAAATCAATGTGAAATATATTTAGTTCCAAATAAAGTATTATAATTGAAAGTTACGTAAGTAGCTTAAATGTATCTAATTACTTATGATTTATACTACTTCCCTTTCCATATTTCAAAAACAAAGACAAATCAATACATAGCGTACATAACATCTTTTGCTTAGAATGGTCTCCTAAACATGTTGACAAAATTTGTCGATTGGTATCCGAATTACCCTGTATGCGGAACTGTTTCAGTAATTAAAATAGGTTGTAATATAATATTATAAATGGTGTAATGCATAACATAAATACAGTAGTGTAATGCATAACTGTACCCAAATCGTAACAGCTATCTGAACTCGAAACATTCCTCCTACGTCAGGGGCTGACTGACCCTTGGGAAGCTACCCCAGCAAGGGACCGAAACTCAAAGAACAATGAAATTGTAAAAACTAAAGATTAAACTAGACCTTAGCAATCCAAAGTATGCAATTTTACACGTTTTAACATATTTTGATGCAAGTACTACTAATCGATTCCTTATGTTCTTCCCATGAAAATGATATCAAATGCAACACAATTCTAGTCACTTTCAATTATCTGTGTCATACCGTTGGATGCGCTGGTACAGTTAGGCATTATAGACCCTACCGCGTATTAAAAACTCAACATTTTTACTAAACAACATTAAAAATTCTTACAAATGCATTGCTCGTACCTTTCCGACAACTCAAATACCATCTAATATCAGACACGATCGCACTTGCGTTAATAACGCGATCGGAACTGTTCTGGTACAGTTTGGCATTACAGACGGTACCGCGTATTAAAAATCCGAAATTTTTCTAAACAGTTTTAAAGATCTTACCACTGCAGTGCTCGTACTCCTTTAACGATTCTGATACCAGATACGACTACACTCATGTCAGTTATGCTATAAAAACTACCCTGGTGCATTTTGATACAATTTGATTTTAAAGATGATACAGCTTATTCAAACTCTACAATTTCTACTCAAGCTGGATATTCTAATTATACGCAGTAATGTTAATGCGACAGTATGCTAGCATAAGTACAATTTCTTTCATAATTTAGAATATTAATTTCTGAAATCTGGTAATTTGGTCAAGAACAGCGAGTAACAACAAAGAACGGAAGACAAGTGTAAAATTCAGTTTCTTTCTTTTATATTTTTGGTATAAGATAAGAAATGTAGAATTGCATACTTTGGTTTGCTAAGGCCTAAGGCGAAATTACTGTCCATGTAACACGTATCTGCACCCAGCGGGTCCTATACTAGGTGCAATTATGCATTACACTAGTGTATAGTCTTCAATATTTTAAAGGGTGGTAAGAAATCCAAATGGAAGCACAAAATGTCCTATGACATAGTGTCCGATCTGCTTTCTTAAAGTTAACGTACCTATATCTTAAACTAACAATTAGAGGATTCTGTAATCTTACAGATGTATTGAAAGACGAAAACAGAGCAAAAAAGTCTTAATACGTTTTGTTATATATTTTATACAACTCTAAAAATCCAAGATGTTCGTAAGAAATGAATCCCAGATTTTTAAAGTTTTATAAAAGTTAAACTGTAAGAGATGCAACAAAATGTATTAAGACTTGTTTGCTGTATTTCTGCCTTGTAATGGATTTGCAAAATTACAGAATTCTGTGATAATTAATAGCATATAGATATGTTAACTTTAAGACATTATTATTACAAAATGAAGGCAGATTGGACACTATGTCATAGAACATTTTGTGCTCCAATTTGGGTCTCCTACAGCCCCTTAAATTATCGAAGGCTATATTTATTACACCCTGTATAAGGATATTTCACACTAAATCGGACATTTCTTCGAGGCACATTTCAGCCTTTGTTGAATTTTGGATGTTATAATCTTTCATGATATTTAAACATACTTTGAAAGACTTTTCAAAATTTTGCAAATTGTTCATTTTTTAGCTGTTTGGCTATAAAGGAATAACTGTTTAATTAACTATAATTTCTTTGGAAAAAAATTGTAGCGTTAACTTATTCCTTCAAAGAATTATAATAATTTTGAACTAATAAAGTTATAAGAATGAGTTTTCGGGTATCTGCAGTGAGGACATAGGAGTACTACATGAAAGTGATGTAAGTTTAAGAAAGTATTTAATCTTCTCCCGTTAATACTATCAATTCGTTTAAAATAAATTCTTCGGGATATATTTAAATATTATTAAAGATTACAACACATCCTAATGTTAGCAAAATTCGAAATGTTACGTACTCAAACTCTTTAGTTGATTTGCGATTAGTCAACTGAATCGGCAAACTAACTGTAAACATGGCTTTAAACAGAAAATGAATTTATTTAACGGCAACATTTTGTTATTTATTTCGTACAACAAATATCTCGTTTTACTTCAACAATCATGGGATTGCTCGTAGTATTTTTATTTGAAGTATCTTCTACAATACACCGGACACATTTACATTCATTAAACGTGATTGCATTTATACGAGTTCGCACCGAAATACTTCGCTAAGAAATGAGCATGACCAAATTAAGTCGCCATGCCATTATTTTCACGATTAAAAATTGCTTCCTAATAAGTGGTTGGCTTGATCAATGCTTTAAGTTCATATTGTGTCTTAAGCTGAAACGAGTTGTTCGATGAAAATGCTTAATTCCATTTAGGTGAATATTGTTTGAGAAATTTTTTATAAAAATAACTAGCTCAAGTAAGCGTACACGTTTTTTTCATGTGGCACATGACAGGCAGAAAATGCAAATGTATAGATTATTTTATTTTGTTATTTATTTTTTTTTGCCAAAAAGCGCTAGTCTCTCTTAATTGTGTAAAAAATATGATAATTTTATTAGATTAGTTCAATGCAATAATTCTTGACTTAGGAATTTGACTTAGGAAGGAAAATTCAATGTGTTTCACAAATTAAGTTATCACGACAATTAATAACAATTAAAATAATTTATATAAACATATACATGTGCAGTTGTTTATAAGATATAGAGAATTCTGTATTGTAATAATAATTTCCGTAAGTGACAAGTAGGTAGGAAATTTTTGACAAAAACTTTTCAAATCAATGGATTATACGGAAATAATTACATGAATTACATATTTGAAATTCATTGTGTGCACAATGTCTATTAAAAATTTTAAAGTATTACGGTAGATACAGAACAACACAAGATTCTTAATAGCGTCGGATAATGCTAATATAAGAACGGCTAAAAGAGAAACTAGATCAATGTCTACAGGTTTACCTTGAAATGTAAGGTAGTCACTTTGAGCAACTTTTGTGAAGGTAATTAGATGTATTAGAAATTCTTTGAAAACGTTCACGATCGATGATTCTAGGTAACGTCCCGCGGGATTCACCACAGTACGTTTACCAAACGGCATAGCTTTCCCCGTTTCATGACCACATCCTCCAGAAACAAAATATTCTTATTACTTTAACAATACGTCATTGGGCTGCTTCTGCTTGTCATCTCTAAACACTCTCTTCCTCTAAACAGTTATATAAAATAATCATATAAAATGATAATATGACACTCGATAATTGGGAGACTCAATGTAGTCATTAGTCATCGTCTGCTGACAGGACGATTTAGTTTCATTTACTCGCTTCCTTGGCAACACATCCTGAGTCCATATCATAAATTCTTTCAAAAAGTGGAATAGTCTCGGTTGTTTGCCTTCAAGACACTTCGAAACTAAGCTATCGCTAAAGCTGTGCTTACCTGTATTAGGCAATTTTAGGTCGGCCGATCAAATGTTTGTTCAACCAAAAATACTTGGTTGAAATTGTGTTTACACAAACAATTTTGATCAACTGTAGATTGATCGATTCGGTTGTCTATCCAAAAGTTACTTAATGTAAACGTAGCTAACAGATAATAAATGACAGCACACAAAATTATTGTATCTGAAATCGAGGACACATAGGGCATATGTTTATATGAATTTCTTTCATTGTGTTTAGATATAAAGTCAGTTTCTGAAATGAGTCGCATATTTTGCAGGATACCTTAAATAATTAGATATAGTATTGTCCACACCTCGAATATTTCCGGAGTTATAGGAGTAAGAGAAGAATATGTCGCATAAAAGTCATTTAGTACAAAAGTAGTCATTTTATAGTCATATCAACTTTTGCATAAGTGGAATTACTGAGGAGATATAAAAGCCATCCTTGTTTTTTAAAATTGTCCTACAGTTTTGTGCTTATTAGAACACAGAACCAAGCATTCTGTAGCAGATAGTACCATTTTTGTTTGACATTTATAAAGGAAGGAAATCAGTATAGTAAAACGAATTGTTTTCTCTGTGATAGTAATCGTAGGAACAATATAGAATTCTGTATACACATACATGACGTGTCAAGACGCGGAAGAAGAGAGAAAAACGCGGAAACTGATTCCCTCAACGATTGAACTGAAACGTTTTACATGTGTAAATTGTAGCTTACGTACACAATCACGTGGAATCGCGTAATTTATTTGCAAAGCATAAAAACACGAGCATAATAAGGCAGTTCCTGTTATTACAGTCACAGAGGGGAAAAAAGAAGTGAAGAACAGTTGTATGCTGACATTATTAACCGAATGTTGCTCTAGTGATGAATAATAAATTGTATTTCATCTTTTCGCTAAATTTGCTTGAATCATACCTTTAGTGCATACATGATATTTGTATTCATCAAGTAATCTAACGTCACAGTCCGGCTTTTTGCAGGTTGTTCGTAGAAATTGTATGAAACGATAGGCAGAAGTTAAATTAATCTAATACGAAAAACCTTTTAGCCATGACTTTGTCAGAACAAGAGATATGAGACAAAGTGCAAGATAGTTTGTACTTTGTACCGACGATTTTTCACCTCGTCCTCTTAGTAAACTCTCTCTAATGATAATAATTTCAACATTTCCTTGTTTCTTTTCACATAGAGAACGATTAGTTTAGAAATCTCTGTCCAATTACAATTATTTCTACCTAAATAAGGAAGAGAAAGATTCATGCAAATTTCTTTTATTTATTTCCGTTTTTTTTACTGAACTGGATCAATGAAGATCTGTTACAAAACTTTTTCATAACATCTCTTCGCGTAATAGTAACTTCTTTTCGCAATGAATGAAATGCGATTGAAATTTTAATTGAGGTTTAAATATCTAACTTTTCAAGTTGGATAATATTTTGCTTTTATTTCGTGACAACAGAAACATGTATCTGAGAAACAAAGTCCAGACAATGAAAATTAATACGAGAATCAGTTACATAATTTTTTGGTTATATCTATCTTGCACATATATTTTTTTTGTTAATTCTTTTCTCGTAGATACCAGGTCCACAAATTTAATCAATTGTAATAAATCAAGCATATTAACAAACTGAGGTAAAGCAAGAGTAGTAGATAAAGACTTAGATTAAGTTACATATACTCAATTTCATCCAGTTTCTTCTCCAACACTTCTTACCCCCTTCTCTGCCAAATCAAACATATTCAATAACAACAAATCATATTTACAATTGGAAACTTGATGTTCTTATAAAAATGAAAACCTACATGAGACCTTCATTCAGTTATTAAAACTTAAATGTATTAAATTCCATTCAATCCTTCTTCCATTCTTTAGTCTCGAGCTCTGGAGTTTCCACTCTTTCTGAGCTTTTATTGTCTCAACCACTCAAAACTAAATACGAAATTAAATACGAACACAAACTGAAAAAGACTCACAAAAATTAGTTGCAGTATTGGCGACGTTCCCTATTCCTCCCAGGATCACTGGAAGAGGGGTTTCTTCAGCTTGCGAAACCACTTGCTGAAGGACCCCACAGACCACCACGAAGAGGAGACATTGGACCATGTGAAACTGCATGTCACTCACCCAATCGAAAGCACGAAAACTAGCTTGAATCTGGAGAATAATTGATCACAGGATCGTGGAGATCGCGCGCAATAAACCTGCCATTCGAACCGCACTGAATGAAGCAGGGATGCCGACTGGCAAGATGAAAGAGACAACAGTGCACGAGCTGCCGGTTGATGTAAGTACATTTGTGTGCGTTTAAAAGCGTATGTCAGCCTTGTGCACGTGTACCAACGTCCAGTGAAAGCGAACGCTACAACATGGCTCAGGTGTGGTGGCCTTGTACGATCCTCATCGACACTGGATCGTAGGTCGGGCCAAGGGGAACATCTCTAACCGCGAATAAGAACAATAATGGGCGCTGAAATCGCATCGGGTCATCTGTTTCCGGTCACGGACACTAGTTGCTTCTTTACGGCGTTACGCAAGCGTTGAAGAGTCGAATAAGTTAGGTTTTCGGCTCAAACACATATGTAGAAGTTACATCGATGCACGGTCACTTTGGAGATACGTAATGTAATCATTTGGGAATGGAAGGATTCAACGATAATCAGGTGATTATGATCCAACGATAATCAGATTACATTTTGGTGACATCAAAGCGGGGACGGGGATTTGATGGACCGTGATTTGACTTAATTGGTTGTCCGATGATGCGTATCTATTACTTGTTAACTATCGCAAGTACTATTAGAATGTGCGCTATGATTATTTTTGGTAAATCATACCAATGGGCTTTTCAAATGAAGTATAACGAATGCTTACAAATGAAGTATAACAAATTGTTTGAGTTAGTTAAAGTATAATCATATTTGTGGAAATGAAGTTTAAATGAATTCGCTTCGGAAGGTCAAATCTATAAAATGCCATATTTTATTCTAGCATATCAAAAAGAAATAAATTTCATTATTCATTGATCATTTGAATAAATCTAAAAAATTTAGTTTATAGCTGTAATTTATTATTGTAGCACTAGTTTTTGTCACACTCCTTAATTTTGTTTCTTCTACATGAAAAATAATATCTGATAAAAAGATCTAAATAATTGAAATTTAATGAGTAAGTTTTCATTATTTAAAGTGACAATAAGATTCATAATATAAAGTTATAAATAAAATCTAAAGTGAAAGGAAAAAGAACATCAATATTTGATTTTGACCTTTATAATTTATACATGTACGAAATATATATCTGACTTTCAACTTTTATAATAAGGACAATCTTTGTATATGCAATTACTGGTTTATTTTAAAGCGGTAGCTTCATACTTAATAATGACGTACATAGTTCATGAAAATGTATAAAGGTACATGGTATTTAAATTTCTACGTGTCGTCTGATTCTATATTCTTATTGGAAATAATACAAAAGTAGCTAAATAGACTACACAATAGACTAGCATAATCATATAAATTCATATAAATCTAATGTGTGTCACGTATATATGTTTACGAAACATATATGTATGTTTCTATGGAACAAAAATAACAGAAAAAAGATAAATTTTTCTGTGCGTGATACCAAATTAAATGACAAAACACTTTTTCTCAGGTATTTGGCAAAAGGCAAATCTAGGTGAAGGTTATGCATTCTGTTTAGTAAGCCAACCAGTTGATGCGACAACATGCCACCTTGTGGACGTTGAACCTCTTAGGAGATTTTTCTATGGGGTCGTGACTTTTGCATAATTTAATGATTAGTCGACCTGTGCATTATATCACCACATACGTCTTAAGTGCGATTTAACGAATACGTAATTCATTGGAATTAAGATTCATAAATCATCCAACGTAATATATGTACATACATTCACAAATCGATAAGCTAGCTTTCGTTTCTTCGGACACAGTTTTTGCGTATTTGTAGCGTTAGATAATCCTGTATCGGGACCATCCAACAATTACAGTAATCGGTGTCGTAATTTTTTAAAAGATGCTTACTCAAATGAAACAGCAAGAATTATTTCCCAAGCACTGGACTTATAATCTTGGTACAAAAGGTACAGTTACATTTTTATTTGAAAAACTTGAGATCTGACGATGATTGTAACGAAAAACAAGCACAAGCTTGAGTTTGTGTATTTTTGAGAAGAAAATTCGTTGCCGCAAATTTCGTTACCGTAAGCTAGAATTTGTGGTTAAAGTCGAGTATAGTATCGCAAATATTGCAATGTGAAACGTTTATCTATTCGTTTAACCCAAATAAATGTGATCCTTAAACAGAATTAATTGTTTTGGACAATTTTATGGGTTTGGTATTAGTTAAAGAACATCGTTTTTTCAAAATCTACAAGAACTTTTGTCGTGAGCAGAGTTGAAAAAGTAGATTCGTTACATTTCAAGATCTAGGTGGTTCCTAGCGACTATTATGTATACATATTTCCGTATGATTTACTGTATTTGGTTTTCTTATTGTTTCTATGATGTGTACGTTGGATACGTATAGAAATTTTCGCCTTTAAGCCGACTTCAGACGAACGCATTATTTGTCTACAGAACCACAAAATCGTAGAAAAAATTAAAAATTACATTTAGTATTTTTGTCATGTGGTTTTATGTCATACTAGAAGTATGAAAATTGCGCTTTTGATGTTCGCTTTCATTTTAATTTATTTATTCGCCATTAATTATCCTAGTTGTATTTAAGAATTTTATCATATTTTAGACACAGTTCCTGCTTTTAACTGTATTTTTAATATTAATGGCTACACTAATCATTTACTTTACAATTAGTAAATAGACACTAGTCACAATAATATTCTGTTGTATATATAGTAGAATAATCTCAAACAAAATACGGGAACGAAGTGAAATGACTTATTTATACGAGTTATTAATCACAATTTATATCATTGTTTATTGTTACACATGTAGTATGTATATGCCTATTAAGGATAATATATATTATTAACCATCTTTTAATATATAAAAATGATATGTATTATTAACTTTTAGTCGCAGAGAAATTCTTTCCAATTTCTTATACACGATTGTGGGCCAATTTTATTCGTTATTTAGGTTGGTCGTAAGTGTTATACTAATGGAATGTAAAAAGAAAAACAAGAATTTTAGTAAAAGTTAATCTTTAACTATCCTACTCGACAAATAAGTCTCAGGAGTGGGAAGGACTTATACCGTCCACTCTCACATAAAGCTAAATTTAATGAGAGAGGGAAGGGTCGGGAGGTCGTTCTCGTCCTTCTATTCGTTTACTTTTTAGCGTTATAATGAGTAATTATTCTGTAGAGTAATGTTGCCTAATATGGAGACCTCTCTTAATATGAGACCCCAGCTTATTTCCGTTACAGAACTTCCGCATGCTGTACCGGTATTGTTTTGGTTCGTAATTAATCCTGTAGCTAATTACTTGGTCCGCACCATGACGTTGAAATCGCTTAAGCAGCTTAGACAAGCATATTTGTGAAATACGTTACAGAAGTCTTTTGAAGTGGTACGCCTAAATTACAAATACCTCAAAAATGGTAAGTCTGTATAAGTGTGGACCAAAATTGGTGGTACAAATGAGGTCAGGGAAATAGTACAGCTAAAAGTAAGACGAAAATCAAGAATAACAAAATTTCGATGGAGACTTCGTTTTTGAAAAAAGTGAATTTGAAAATTAATTTAGTACACATGTACCTAACTGAAACTCTCGCCTCTGGATTTTTTTCTGTGGGGACACGTAAAAGAAATAATGAAATGGGCTACGAATGTCCATTCGTGCCGTTCCTGATACTTGCAAGTATGAAGGTCCTCTGGAGATCACCTAATTCCAGGGGGCCCTACCTTTGTCAGTTGACACTTGATAGGCCTTTCACAGATATTTTTTGTGTTTTCATGGTATTGGTAGCTCAAAAAGATCGTGTTTATTTATTTCGCGATACGATAAACGGTACTATGTCTCGAAGATGTCGTTTTGACCCATCCTGCAGTACCTATTGCTTTTAATAGGCGACGCATCAACCCACTTGCTGAACCCACTTCAGCCAATTAAATTCTTTCCAGAATTAGATATGGCTGTAAAAAATATGTCTTTACATTAAGTAGTTAAATCGTTCATACATGCAAACCTTTTACACTTGCTATAATTGATTTGCGTTCTATAATTAATTGAAGATTGTCATTGCCTTGGGAAAAGGGTCATACACGTAGTATTGGAAGCTCGGAAGATGTCGGCGGAGAGGTAGAGAAGTAAAAGGAGTACAAAAAGTGTATATGCTTGCGTTTAAAAAGCTAACTTTCAGTGATCCAAACCACCTGCTGGCTGAGACAATATTCTTCTGCTTCCAAGTTCCATTTGCGTCTTTAACTCGGAGTCAAAGTCACGAAGAAGCAATTCTGAAACTTACGAATAGACCCAGAATACGAAATGAGGAAGGCGATGCTAGGACAGACCCTCGATACGTCATGCTATTGTTTTTCCTTTCCTTTTTTCACATCATTTTACGTGAGAGGAAGACACGCGCTCTAGAGCTGGCCCAGGCAGGCTTGCAAGCGGCTCTGCTCGGGAGCAGGCAAATAATTTAGACGCACCATGAGACCGGTCACGCATCGCGTGGGGTAAACACTATTCACGACCTAGAGAACCGACATCAGTTCTCTAGTTAGAGTTAGAGGATCCGGCTAACAGGGCTCAATTCTAGAAAATCAGACTACAGTTGTATGTCGTTCAATAATGGAGATTTAACTTTAAAGCTATTCAATAGTTATTATGTTATTATTTCCGTATATGGGAACCAATACATAAAGACTAATATTATATATCCTAAGGATTTTTTTTCACTATATCGAGGTGCCTTGTATATCCTTCATAAAACAAAAAAAAACGGTTGATTGTTTTTTTTTTTTTTCTGTTTAAAATGAAATAGTTTATCACGTTATTAAATCAAATGGGCAGAAAAGATGCAGAAATCTGAGTTGAGTTTAGGAAATTAATTATTACTCATTATGCAGACGGAAAAAGTTTACCAGAAATTAGTAATATTGTTAAGAAGAGCCAATCTACTATACAATATATTGTAAAGCGGTATAAAACTGAAAACAGAATAGAAAGTGAGGTCCGAAACCTTCATAGAAAATTATTAAGTGAGCATGATGAACGGAAAGTTTTAAAAGGAATAAAGAAGAATCTTACAATTAGTACTCTAAAAATTGCAACGAAGATTGAAAATGAAATAGGGGAGAAAGTTAGTAGTGAAACAGTTCGTCGCGTTATAACAGTAACATTCTTTGCGTTTTTTTAATGTGTTTAATGACAGAAAAATAAAATCATTTTGTAGGTAAATGTAGCCTAGTGTAATATTGAATATTTGATAAAAATAAATAAAAATTATTAATAAGAAATATGACTTTTTTCATTTTTACTAAACACCTGTACAGTGTACGAATACGAATGGGAGTAACTATATCTAATTTTAAAAAATTTTTTTAAATTTAAAAAATTTTTTAATTTTAATAAAAGTATTTCTAGTTGAAAGTTATGCTTTTTTATGAAATAGATTTCATATTAGGCACCTTTACCTAGTAGGGAAGGCAGTTCGGATGACCTTGACGTCCTTGATATATATTGCCAAGGTTACTCTCCTAAGTAACCTTCAAGATGGTTTGGCTGTTACTCGTTCGTTGTTCCTTAAAATGTTATTAATTATTAAAAACAGAATATTTTCCAAGTGACCATATTTATCAAAATGGTGTTTTAATTTTTGTAAGTGTTAATTATAGTAAATATTTATGAAATACATTGGCGGAGGAGGGGCAGAGTGACGCATTGAAGTACAGTTAGTATTTACAAAACATAAAATATCATTTTGGTAAATTATTGTTTATAGTATTCTTTGTAGTTATTGTTCGTAGTATTGTTTGTAGTTATTGTTTGTAGTGTTGTTAGTATTCGTTTTGAGAGTTGCTTTCAGATGATAAACAGAGAAACATAGAATGCTATTAAAAAAAAAAATAAAAATGACTTTTGTCTCCTTTAAGTGAATCCATTTACAAAAAATCGATATGACCATCTGATGACCCCTTTAGTACCAAATAATTTTTATTCAAAGTATGTTTTTGTTACTCTTCCAGCTCCTAAGATATGAGTTAGTTTTTACTAAAACATAATGTATATTAAAATATATGTTAATGGAAAAATAAGACATAAATAAGCAAATACATAGCAATTATACAAAGCCGGTGCAAGAGTACCTGACGCTTCTAAGCAAAGAAAATTTAGGTGCCTTTATATATAAATTAAATTAAAATACTAAATATATTTATGTATAATAATCAAATAATATTTATTTCATATTAAATCAAACAGTATTTTGCTAGAATTAAAAAATCAAAACGGTTTCACAATCTATCCTTGTTTAAGTTAGGTTGCGCCCCCGTATTTTGGTGGCCATAAAATCGGCCCTGCACTTATAATGATGTATTTCACTCATTAGTTTTTAGCGTGCTCCTTTCAAGGATCTATTCAGGGAACAGTCACAGTACGTATACCAAGCATTCTTTACTTTTTCAACCACCTTTTGGGTATATCCTTCGCGGTGCGTGTGGAATAGACAACCGATGTCCTGCTAGCAAAAACATAGGAAGAAGGGGCTATAACACTAAAGGGTGCTGGGCCTAAAGAAGTGCCCTGTCTCAGAGTGGCCCGACAATAGAGCGTATCTTTCAAAAATGTCCGACATGTTTGGAAAATCTCTGTATAACGATAATTTGTGAACATATTGTGTAATATATTGTGAAATTCTGTTGCGTTAAATTCATCATTGGATGATACATATTCTTACGGTCAATGAATCAAATATAATGTTATTTTTGGACCCATTAAATATTTATAATAAAGTTTAAGATATGAAATATAAATCATATCATTTCAAAATTTACAGCAGCTTAAAATTAGAAAATATTTTAATTATTCTATATAAATTGTTCATTTACCTATCATAATATGTGCTATTGTATAAATAATGTAAGGGAATCAATACAAAATTGTATGATAACAATTTTATCCAGTATAAAAAGAAAGGATAAGAGAGAAACTTCTAACGTAGAAAATTTGATGTTAGAATATGTTATTTATAGTGCACGAATTGATCAATATACCTATTTTCAAGTAGTTTCATTGTAAGGAATTTGTGTAAAATAGGTGAAGTAATTCTGGATTTTTTTAGAGGTATTAAGTTATTAAATGTGTATGTATTATGGAAATTAAGTTAAACAGATACATAGAATAACGAAAGTTACAACAGTCTGCCTTGTTATTTGTGTGATTGCCTTTATTTGGTAAGAAAAGTTTATCTTCCTTTTTGTAACAAAGACGAAGTACAAGAAGTGAAATTAGTCGGAATAATAGGAGTTTACAAAATATGCAATTGCAACATTAAGTAATTATTTGAATCACAACTATTCTATTTGTTTAGTTCTTGGAACAGTAAAAGGTTCATGTTAATTTGAATTGTATGCAGTAACGTGTACAAACAAATACGTAGACGACGACGCGCACCACTTGCTTCACAGTTTTCCTTGCTTTCTAAAGAAAGATCGAAGAGGAATATTCACTTCCTGAAAATTGCACCTTATGTATCTCGTGTTGTAAATGGTTTGGTATTGATCTGCAAGAGTTTCTTACGAGAGAAAATAAGTGCAAATGAAATCTAGTACATGATAGGGGCTTCGGAAAAAAAGAATTCGAATTTCATTTCTCGAGAAAACAAAGAAACAGTATCATTTTAATTTTCAAATAATAGTAACTACATTGTGCAATAATATTAATACATTCCAGACCAGACATTTTATTACCACATTGCAGACGGGCTATTTAAATAATTTAAATGCCTGTTCCCGGGGATTTATAACCTATCTTCTGCATTGATATTTTTGATGCGTGAGAGAAGTGTATAGTGCATGGAAACAAAACACGTATTAAAAACGCAAAGTTGCGTCGCCCGACTTTCACGATTACATCGTTTCGACGCAAGTTTGCGTCACCTGTACACAATGTATTAAATTATTTCGTTGCAAGATTTAAACTTTTATAGGACAATATTTTCATACATATTTTCAACTTGAAATTTTCCTATAAATGCAGGGTATTTCAAAACACGTGGAACATTTTTGGAGGATAGGTTCTACATACTTAGACAACGAAAAAAGTTCGTATGAACATATGCCTAAAAATGCTTAGTTTTTTAACTATACGCTATATTGTGTTGCATAGAATGCTGGCCCATTTATTGCCTACACGATGTGCTATCCTCTTTACGGTTCTACTACTCACTATTCCAGCCCCTTGAATGAATGGTACACAGTGATAGATCTTAAAGAAAATATCACACCGTATACAATATAAAATAGCACATAACAAAAAAACTAAGCGTTTCCGGACACATGTGCACACGAACTTTTTTTATTGTCTTCGTGTTGAGAATACAAAGTGCAATGATAAAATTACGTAAAAACCAGATTATTATAAAGTGAGTAGAAATACAATGTTTTAGAGATTGCTTAACACTCTTTTGACACCACGAAATGTTGGTATAAATAACGTTAAAAAATTTACTTTATCATTCGAATTCGTAATATATCAGTGATTATAAGAGAGTATAAGTTCGTAATTAAATGATACTGTAAACTTTATGTTTCTTTTGAGCGAATGTTGAGTCGAAGTATGAAAGTTCCCGAAAAATTGGTAGGATATTCATCAACAGATCTCGGGGGAACTGCGAAACTGGGCACAAGGAAATATTTTCTCTGTTACGTGACTTTCGCATGTGAAGAGAACACCTACGTGACTGCCATTTTCACGTGTAAAATAGGTACCTATATAGAACTGCAAGGTTCGAACGAACCGTCGCGATTTTATGGGGAATTATTCGTTCGCGCAACCACGGGAATTCTTGATGGAAAGAGAGAAATTGTTATGGACCGCTCGTGTTGTATCCTGTTGATGATTGTTAGCGTTTCTCATCGAGGAGGAAGCTTTGTATTTCGAATCTCTTATTTTATAATTCCGTTTTCTGACTTACCTAGTCGTTACTTTGTTTCCACAATTGCTTAACAGAAACACCTCTAATTTTGCTTAATCTACATATAACCAATGAGAAGAGTTCCATAATTCTAAATTTGTTGTATGTAGTGGTTAAGAAGCATATAGTATTTGAAATTTTGTATAATTCAAGAAGTAACAAGTTGTATATAACACTTATTAAATCCTTTTAATGTTGGTTTATAAATTTATATTTGCAGTTCGTTAATTCAGTAGTAAGTTACATAAAATGCACTAACACGTTTAGTTCCAAACTAAAGCAGAATTCAATTCAAGTTTTGTTCGATTAGAATTTTAAGTTTCTACTGAAATCTGTATTGAATTTCAATTAAGCGTCTTCTTAGAATAATTGTGTTATAAATAACTATACATGTATTTACATACAAATCGCTATGATTTCGTATGACAATCCAAAACTAAGTTACAAGGAAAGCTTGGAGTTTTATGTTCTGTGATAAATAACCGTTTACATCATCGGCATTATAAGTTAAAGATGAAACCACTGAAATTTCGATGTGTTTTGAATACAAAAACCTTACAGAAAGACACGTGACTGATTTTCAATGATCGATTCAAGTCGTCAAGAGTTTTTTTCAGGCCAACGACCAATTTGTTGCATCAACGTGTCAATTCAGCTGTAGTAGGCAATGGATGAATTGGTCTTGGATAGATCCATCCACTAGGTAGATATGATGGCTTCTCAGGTACAGGATAGATTGTGATAGCTCCCGAAGGAACAGTAGTTGTGGCCGGTTTGGCGTATATTACCGCTGCAAACATCGCTAGCATTGCCATAAGAATAGCAATAACTTTTTTCGGTGAAATCTGCAAGAATATTAAACGATTTGAATTATTGTCATGTTATAATTTTTTGTTAAAGACTATGCAAAACGGAATGAGAACGCAAGAGATATAGTAATCCTGAAATAGCAAAATAGTTTAAGCGAGATTTTCAAAGTACAAGTTCTGAGAATAAATCTATAGGAGGAGACTCAAGTTGTATTAGAAACAAGATAGGATTTGAAGTAGGATCATGACATATTCAAAGAGGATTTTAGCAGATTTGGAATACTGGCTGCAGAGAAGGGTCAGGTCACTATTTTGAATGCAAATGAACTCAGATTAAGCCAGGGATCTAAATTAGTTGGAGGAAGATTTTCAGTGTAGTGTTCTTTGAAAGACCAAAGTTGGTATTTATCGAAGATTGTAGGAAGCTTCAGAGGACAAAGCTATAAATAGTACGCTATTGCTGGGCATCAGTATTTCATATTTCTGAATCACGGGTTCACGATAAGCTTAAACGCTTTTGCATCGTCTTTAGAAGTACCTTCGATCCTTATACTATACTGACCTAGTTTCAAAACAATAATTCCGGAGATCATAACTCTTATTATGATATTATAGCATAATCACGATGAAACGATAATATACTTGCAAATTATATACAATGTTAAATAACACATGATCGCATTGTAAATAACCTGTTCGTGGCGTAATTCGAAAACTAACTGTATAGACTGTTATTTTTTAAATTTCTTTTTCCTCTCCTTTTCTCAAACAATTTTATTTTTGACCTTTCTATGAATTGAAATACGCTTCCTATTTTCGGGAAATTTCTACAGTAATTAGCTTATATTTCTTTAACTGCATTACCATGTTTCCAATGCTTTCGTTACTTCCTCTGGTTTCCTAACTTCTTTCGTTGTCAAAGCTTCGCAGTGGATAAGTTGGAGTAAAATATTTTCACACTTTTATACCCGTCAGTTTTTAAGAGGTGGATACTTATTTGGGTCATAGCTTGGTGATACTACCCGTATGATATTTGAAAAGGAATTCCCATTTAGCATGCGGCACACATTTTTCGTTTCATTCAATTTTTTCCGTCAGTTATCAGCTTGTCAGTTTAAAAATAAATGGTCTAGTTTTAATGATTTTTCTTCATGGTTTCATGATATTTAAGTTCATAGGAGACAATAAGTGGTTTGTAATGTGTCGTTTAGTTAAGTTTGATTTTATAGTTTAAGACTAATTTAGGGAACTCTTTGATTCGATTATGCTGATATTCATAATAAAATTTGTGTTTTATTACTTCTATTAAGAAAGTATTTTCTAAAAATTTTCTATAAAAAATGTATTTCTAAAATTGTATATTCAAATACAATAAAATTACAAAGTTATAGCGATTTTAAAAAGGCGATACACTACTGGAAATGCCAAGCATTTATCGCATACGCTTTCTTAGATGTTCAAAACATGAAAATTCTTTATGTATCTCTGGAAAAAGGGAGTTCCATTTATTCGGCAAAAATGGCAGATTAAAAGTAAGTGTTACAAATGGATTGCAGTATATGTTATGTGTTTTAGAGATTTCTATGATAGAAACGTTTTTCTTCTTAACATGATTACCATTTTGTCAAAACACTTTTTTTTCCTCATTCTAGTTCGGAATAGCCATTACTCATATCGATTAAGAATATCTCGACTTTTCCGTTTTAGATGAATATAATAACGTGAATCGTGGAAGCCATCTAAAGTGATACACTGCAGAAAATATGTAATATCATTAACAATACTAAAGATAATTACATAATAATTACATTGTATCTTCTTGAAATATACTCAAACATGTATGCAACATATTACATTCCATGTAAATAAAATTTTGTTAACAAAATAAACTACATTTTTTTATGAAAAATAAACAAGACCTATTGTTTTAGTTTTGTTATATCTATAATTACTATGTTCTTCTGTAGTATTTGAATTTAGTCTTCTGAATGTATATAACATTTGAATTATTCAACTCCTTTCAGTACTATGGTTCTCGCAAATTATATTCTTATATTATATATTCAGAAGAAAAAGGCACATTTTCTTTATCAAAATGATGCCTTTTGACGTTCTCAGAATATCTTTGTCAAAAATACCAAATGCTGATCAATAATTCGTAAGGGATCCTTGACATGCTTGTGTTCAACATATGTTGAATAGTAATCGGCTCGTGGAAAGTTGGTGTATAGCAAACGTGATTTCACACACATGTGGCAGTCTATTAGTGTCATAAAAATTGTAAAACAAAAACAAGATTGTGCTACTAATTTAAGATTTTTTTAAGTAGGTTAGTAATTCATCGAATAGTTCGTTTAGCTCGCAATGAATCATTATTCCGATATAATGAGATGTACATTTAAATGTGTAGTTAACGTGAATTGGCATGATTCATTCGTCAGATTTATGATGAAACCAGAATATTTCCATGCTTGACACGGAATATTGATACAATTCGTAATGCTTCATCCTGGCGTACACATTGTACGCCAAAGAGATTACTGTTCTTTCTTCTTTTGTACTGATAGCATTCCAGGAAAGTTCTCATCGAACACATGCAGAAAGGTTCTTAGAAAAAGAATTAATGAAAAGACATAGTAACATTTGTATAATAATGTTTTATTTCAAATATAACAAAGATTCTTTATAACAGTACAAATCTTAAATTGTATAATACAGTATACCCAATATATAGGAATCTTGCGTATATTTTATGCACAAACAATTCGAGGTGTATAAAATTTTCGTACTACAAAATATTTATAAGTAATACTAAAGTTCTTACACTATCGTATAACGCAAATACTTGATTAAGGCTAAGAAATTCTCATGTTCTAAGAAACTTCTTCAATGATTCAAGGTTTTGAATAATTTCTTTTCTATTCATTTTTATCAATTAATCGGTAAAGTTAAAAATAATTCCACTTCCTAGTTAGTCTAAAGGCAGTCTGGTACTAAAAGTTGAGAATAGAAGTTTATTCTCAGTTTAAATGTTATTTTCTGTCACGATCAATAGAGCTGTTTATATCTGAAGTAGAAGACAAAGATGGATATTCTGTTTCGTAATCTTTATAGTCATCATCACCCAGATGGTAGTTTTTCTTCGTAGTAAAATGAATTACTCTAGAAAAATTCATAATATAATTTTATCGTTTACATGTATTAAATTTTTGTAGGTATTAGACAAAACCGTTATTTAACAGTTGGTACAAAACGAAATATTTAAAATTAAATTTTTATCGCGATTTTACTCACAAAATGAGAAACAGGACTGAAATTTGAGTAGCAAATGTTAACCAGTAGATGGAATTCGGTCCTGTGTTTATTGTTGCGTTATAAAGTTGAGAATACAGTATACCACTGAATAAAGGTACCGCATTATCACAAACCGAAAGCAAGGCGAATACTTTCCCTGTGTTCATGAAAAAAGATTAAAGTGTAACAAAAGTAAATATACTTTTGCTGTTTACTCACCTCGTTCCTCTACGGGGATGAGTTTAGAAGTCATTGACCTCAGAACGGGTGCCACCACAGGACCCAATGCAGCCACAGCAGCACCTAACAATGTTCAATAATTTTCAATAACAAAGTTTTTATTACCTAAATAAGTAGAAGATATATAAATATTTTGCAATTAGTGTGAATATTGTAAACACAAAAAATATTACGATATAGGTCAATTATTTGTTTAGGTGTATTTAATACAAAATTATAACTTAATTACCAACGTAGAATAATTCTGGAATTTTAGCCAAAGCAAATATCACTCTCCCAGCAGCGTGCGCTATCGCACCGATTGCCACGATTATGGTGTCTCTAATTCCCATCAGTTTGCTCATTACTGGTACGCCAATTAGCATTGCTGAAAAAAATCTCATCATTTACTACGAGATTAAAATTATTGGTTTCACAGGAAGAGTCAAGAAGTGTTTGTGAGTGAAAGTCTCGTATATGGAACAGGGATTTCTCCTTTCACTTAAGTCGATTAGAAAATATAAACCAGGAAATATTTGCTTGTCAAATAAACTTACTATTATGTATCTATAAACTAAAATTGTTGTGAGTAATAATGAACATACTACTACATTTATTACAAGTTCTATATAATTGATGAAGTAAGACAGATCAAATGCGTCGGGATTGTTATCGTCACTTCACCTGTAACTATTTGTTTTTAAAAATTTATGTAAAAATCATTTGAGAAACGGCGATTTTTCGAGCAAGGGTATATGTACAATACATAGTTACCATTAAAAATCATTTAGAGCTGAGATTCATAAGATGCAGAAATGTCGGTCTAAGTTTAAATTATGTTTCATTTCCGCCTAGCCAATGTCGGGTCATTTTTGACCCCGTGGCAGCTTACCGATGAAGCAGTTCCAAACAGTCAGCTTTCCGAAGGTTAAGAGTGAAATATGTATACATAAAAACGAATGGCTGAAAATATTTTGTTCAGCATTTATAGGCCTCGTAAATATTTAATATTTAGGTACTGATTCTATTACGCTGCATTTTTTCGTGATTTATTATAAATTTGTTTGTTTACTTATTTCAAGCCAGTATTCTAAATAATCTTATATTGAATTTGTGTACATTGTACAACATATAAATGTTATAATAATGTTACTGGAATTTGTTTTATGAAAATAATGATGAAAACGCACTACTTGTTTAAAATACACTGTTTTAGAATTTCTGAATAATACATGATTCTGATTTCCACTCGAAAGCATCGATTTTGGACAATTTTTAGAATTTTTATATATTATTTTATACATATTTAGAATTTTTAGAATAAAGAATTGTTATATAACTACAGACCATGAGTTTGAACCTTTCTTCCATGTTTACTTATTTTTCCAAGATAATACAGTGTAATTTTCATGCACTTATCTTTATTATTACTTGTTTCTCGCAGTGTATTGTTCTAAAAGGTTATCACAACTCACGTTGTTGCATTTATTTGAATTTGAAAAATCAAAGATAGTCTTAGTCAATCTGAGTGTAGTTACCATCCGAACTAGATAAAAGCAGAGAAAATGTATTTTAGCAAAATGGCAATTAAAATTTTATATTTATGTGAGCAGTAACAAAAAACAATTGCATACCATTGACATAATTCAAGTTCGGCAGATAAAAGACCATCTTTTACGTATATGTAAAATTTGATAGCCATTCAAACCGATACACTACGGAAAACATGTACTAACTTGAATAATAATAAGGATAATTGCATGAAAATTACATTATGTTAGGAAAAGTTTCAAAACTTTTGGTTTGGAAGTATATAATAATACTTTAAGAATTGCCTAAAATTGACATCTTCAAGTTGGAATACTCCCTCAATGAATTTTGACAGTGACTGTCTGGTTGTAAGTTCTTGTTCAACGAATTCCCAAGCTTTAGGTGTTCTCTATTTCAATTCAAAAAATTTAATATGTAACACACATCTAATGATAAAATACTACAAGTGTGATCGCAATCCCGCTGCTCTTGATTTCCATTTTGATAGACATTTTGAAAACTAACCTAAGACAAAGATGGTCGATTGGAATGTTCTGAAGTTACTGAATTTGGTCACGTCCCACTTGAACTTCAGCTGTGTATACAAGTAGCTCATAGGTTTTTCGTCCCTTTGAAACGTATATAACATCATGATTAACAAAAGTAGCCACAAATAAAGTTTTCCATGTCTTGGTCTTGATTTCGTCATTGTCTTCATGGTTGTAATTACGTGTTCCTTATCAAAGAAGTCCATTAGCAAATTAGTGCCTAAAAATGGCTGTTGTCGCGGCAGTGTTTGCCATTTGAGTCTTATCAATGAATACAGTATCGCCAGTGCCAGTAGGCTTGTATTAATAATAAACATAATTGTGTATGATGATTTGGCTACATTGGTGTAGAGATAGGATCCGAGTGCCACACCTGGAAACAGAAATTTAAAATAGCTTATGAAATTGATTAGAATTGGAAAGATACATATCTTACAGACGAATTTTGTCTAATTTCCGATTAATTATTTTGATTTAAATGTATTTAATATGCTTTTTTTTTTTAGAGAATTCTAGAAATTCTAGAAAAGTACTGAAAGAATTTTCACTAATAGTTTTATTTCAAACTTGGCATTTGTTTAGTCATTAAATTATAGGTTACAACTGTAATTCATGTGAAATTCAGACTTTTTTAGCATCTCTTCACTAAGGAAAGCTTGTTCAATGACAATTTCCACGAATCATAATTTTTGTTCATTAAAATTTTCTATGCAATATAAATTTAACACTATATATGTATGTATATCAGAAAAACGAAGAGACTAATCCACCCTTGACATCCGATTACACTAAAATAAACTGCCCAGCACAAATATCACTGAGTTTTTTTTAATCCCCACGTATATAGTATTGAAAAAGAAAATAATTGATCATCTCAAAATAAAAATATTTTCATAAGACAGATAGATGAACGGTTAACGTACATAATTTTAAATACTTCTTTCATGAAAACCGCATGACATGACAGAGAAGTTATTTGTTGTAATCATACCAACTCCATCAAAGAAACGTAGTTCTTGCAATTTTGCACTAATCTAAAGGTTTTTACTACACTTATTGTTTTCTCAAAAACTAATCATGGAATTTTTGTTCTATTTTTTTTGTTTATCTTCGAAAAAAATTGACTTAATACTTCTTTGCCAACTTTAAATCTCAATCGCTCTTTCTGTAATAAAATTTCATTACCAGTGGGCATAGTGCTCAGGTACACGACGTCTAGTATAGTGATTCTTAAGGTTCTGTGCCGAACCGAAGATATATCTGATATGTATGTAAAACAACTGCCAAAAATGGCAACATCACCGCCTAGCATTCCCATGGGGAGGCTTGCTGAGTAAACGACTGTATTCAGGTTCCATGAGTCCATCAGGGAATTAACCACAATCATGAAGGAGTAGATGAACTTCCCTATCAAACCCAGAATTAAAGGCATTTTTCGCCCACGTCGATCGCTCCAGTTTCCGAAGAATAAGGCTAAGATTATAGGTACTATGTGGCCTGCTATATTATTCCACTGATGGAAATCCGAAACAGTCACCTGGAATTCATCAACTTATGTAACGAGAAGGTTCCAACTTCTCGACTTCTTTGGGTTTTTATAGGATCTGCATAATCGTAGATATTGGGAACTTGAATAGCTGTTTAGAAGAAGTTTCCGATAATTTATTTGTAACGAGTCCTAAAAGTTTCGGAACATATATTTTAAGAGATTTGATAATAAAATGTTCCTTCGAAAATATTCATTATCAAATATTAACGTGCTTATCGTAAGCAAGTAATCAAATATTGTTCATTCTGCAAAAAAGAATTTATAACTCCTTCCTTCCCTCAAAATTTCATCAGCGTGATAATGCTTCCTTATCATTGTATTATTTTAACGATGTTAATTCGAATCTAGATTCACGTGAAATATGAATGTACAGAAAACGGGCAAGTGTTAATTGGTGAAGACTTACCTGGACAGCCGTTTTGATGGTTTCGTTTTCATTTAGTTTAGCGCAGATTTCCTCGGAATAACCGTGGTCGACGCGACAAGATTTGTGAACGAAAAATGCTTGTTCGACCACCGAGGTTATCATGTATGCCATCATGAAGAGCCACATCGTCGGCTCTACCGATATGTACTGTATCCATCCGAAAGATTTTTTCCATATTGTATGTGGTTCACTCGGCAATCTTGGCTGAAAAGGAGGAAAACAAATTTTTTAGGTCAATGAACAATTTCCAAAAAAGAATTCATGAAGCAATTTAGTTTACTTGCATAATTGAAAGAATATGATTACACATGTCACACCATAAGAAATGAACTTATATCCTACAATATAAATTGTGTGTAATATCTAATTCTTTAATTAATATTGATCAAAACACTATAGTTTGAAACATCTTTTAACATAGTTTTTAGAAAGACAATTTTTTTTTTTGTAAAATTCAAGATATATGTACTACACTATACTATATTAAATAAATAATTAAAATTAAATTTTCGTTTCTTCATTTCATTGTAACTTGCTTCTTAAAGTATGTAGTATAAAACAGGTAATTATTTTTGATAACCAAGCTTTTAAAACAAGCCGTATAGATGTGGAATTCATGAAAACAATTTGTTCTTCTACATTTAATCATTCATGAAGAATGCAACGAAATTTTCAGTGTGTAAATATTTACGCGCGTATTAAATCGCTTGTAGCTACAAATTATCTTATTGCACAACCTTCCTTATCTAAGCATTACGTAAAAAATGATTGAAAATACAATTGTATGATGTATCATGTCGTACAAGAATGCTCGAAGCAGAAATTTTATTTGATATCTGATTTTTGTGAATTCTAATATGTGTTTCTAACCATTCATATTTTCATTACTTTCTGAAGAAAGCAAATATTTGAAATAGGCGACTATACACAAATATGTTTATTTCTCTATCTAATACTGGATGTAATGATTATACAAATTATAAAATAATTTGTGAAATAGTTAATATACCAATAAATAGTATTTTAAATACGTATTTTAGTAGTAAGTCTATTAAATACACATTATACCTCGAAATAATTATTGTGTTAGTATTTTAAATGATTAATTAAATTTTTACATACGATAGTAAAATAACATATTATTTCTAAGTTATTTAAGGAACTAAAATAAAATACTTTCATCTATTATCTTTTTAAATATTTATTACATTTAATACATCAGTTAAGTGTTAGACGTTGATTTTGATGGAACTTTGTAAATTTATGGAGTAGTTAAAAATATTCAAGATGTATCTTTTTTCAATCAGCAAACGTCTTGATATGATGAAAATAGTCCTTAAAATTGAGAGTGAAAAATTATCCACAATACCACGAAAGTTATTTCATGTATATATATATACATATATATATACGAGCTTAAATTACCTACTAAATATGTAATTTTGAATACAGAATTTATTCTTCATTATTATCATCATAGAATGTTTAAAAATCTATAATACTTTACAAGAATTTGGAATACCATAAAATTTCATAATCATTATATTAGTAGTAATTAGACTAGAAATGTTCTGGTCAGTACAAACAATAGGTACCTATATTGTTTGAACTTAAAAAGAACTTAAAAATCTATAAGTGAATATTTTTGCATTTGTCTTTTTAGCATACAGTCTATGTGCACAAATTTGTGTAAAAATGAAACAACAGCTTCTTTTTTAAACAAAACAAATCATTTTGTAATATCTATACACTTCTAAGGAATTAAAACTTTGAAAATCTGTTTGTAGAATTCAATGTATTCTTTGAAAACGCATTTTTTAATAATTTATACGAAACAGTTCCTGAGATATTGTGGTCATTTGCCGACAAAAAATGTGTCGAATATTTTTAGCTATTTTATAAATTTGTAAAGTTTTATAAAAATCGTCGTCTGCCTCTTACCTCTTGATGTTCCTTGTAAGTGAATCAAAGTGAATGATAATTATAAACAATGTCACAGTTGACTCAAGTACTAGTTATGCTCAACGAAAAACAACGACATTGCGAGAGTCTGATTTTGCACTTGATAGAAAGAGTACGAAGTACTATATATCTCTGTTTATCCAGAGAAAAATCGGACTTCCGTAGTGTTGCTGTTTTTCATTCAGCATGGCTACCACTAGAGTCGGCTGTGAGTGTTCGTTTGAAAATTTTATAGAAATACAAATTTCGTTTGACAATTTACTTACCTCTTCTTCCATGTTCATCATGTCCCTTAAAATGACATTAAAGAATTAAAAATCGGCAGTATCCTGCAAGCTCTGCAGACTGATCATATCATGTGATCATTATTGCAATACTGACACGCGTCTACTATCGTATTCACACTTCTACGGCCGCATTGAGTTACTGGATCTGCGGAAAAAGTTTGCTGAAATGGTGCGAAATGAGACACCGTGCTACTACAATAAACAAACCTGTGAACTAACTCTATGCACATGTGGTATGTCATTTAGCCATATTAAAAAAACATCAAAGATTTAGAACTCTTATCGAGTTTAATATTTGCATTTTAGTTGCAATTTTTTTTTTTTTAGAATAAAAACGGAATATTAGCTCGTAGGATATAATATTTATATGTTATTGTTAATGGACTGAAACTTATTGTGAAGTCCTTATTGTGAATAAATGGAAATTACCAAGACATACGATAAATGAAAGAGAAAATGTGATAACGTTTTCCAAGTTTCCCTCTTCTTTAAACTAACTTAAATCAAAGAACGCAACACAGAAATGGTGATTTTTGAAACTATTAAAAGCTTAGAATTTTGTCAAATGTTTTTAGTAATTATGTAATTTCGAAAGTAATTGTAGACTGATAGTAATTGAGGCTCTGTGCCAAAACGTAGGATTTCCAAAAATAAAGAAATATAAATGAATATACAATTAAATTATTTTTTAAACCATGCAGTCGAGATTACAATTCTATGTTTATACTTGCATAACGTCTTCTGAAAAGCAAAGTAAACCAGTAATGACACTTGTTGCTATCGTTCTTAATATTTATCGCAATTTTTTTAAATTGGCACTTAAAACCATCGGTACTTTCAATCTAAAATTATAAATAGAAACTGTGTAAAGAATGGAAAAAAGATACCTATACAAATTCAATATCAATTTCTGATGCAACTGGATAAGAATTCCGCTAAGACAATCGATTATATGATCATCGATACTATTACGGGAGATTCAAACCGAGGACTATCAGTTATTCACTTCACTCTTACAATGGAAGGAACTACGTTCACAACTTAATCTCATTCCATTTATCGTTGACATAAAACCAGGAAACACTTTCTATACTCCACACTTGACTCCAAACACATAATAACTGTCTTTAATGACAATCTAAATACACTATCTATACAATCACTTATACTCTAAACAAGGAGCTGTATACTAGTTTGTGAACGGAAACACTCTTAGTAAATATCACACGTGAACTGAAGGTAATTTTCAAATAACTACTAGATAAGAATGTAAACGAACTGGCAACGATTGATTTTTACATAATTGCAATAGTGTGTCGCTATTCACACGTGCATCGCCAAGAAATAATGGGAGAGATTCGCAGTGACCAACGAGTTCGGCAGGACTGGGTCACATGTTTCTTGATTGCACGATAGTCAGATAAGAGAATGTTGACTGTTACTTTACAATT
Organism: Calliopsis andreniformis; assembly: GCF_051401765.1. Lineage (NCBI taxonomy): Eukaryota > Metazoa > Arthropoda > Insecta > Hymenoptera > Andrenidae > Calliopsis > Calliopsis andreniformis. The sequence goes on along the minus strand of NC_135067.1, from coordinate 2,866,827 downwards.
TTTACTAGCTATTAGATTCGTGTTATCACTACCATATTAAATGAATAAAGTATTTTCTAACCTTTCACGAATCATCTGATAGCCGATAAAGTAGACAAGTTGCAGAACCATGGGTCGTTGATCGTGAACAGTTGTTTCGTCGATTTCATGTTACGGAAATGAGAATGTAAACTGGATAGAAGAGGTCGTTGCATGGGGAGTAAATTATTTCATCAAGCAACGATGAAAATAGAACACCACGTGATTCGCGCTTTCTACTGAACGTTGTTATCGACTGACCCGGTGTTAACCAGTGATGCCAACGTTCGAGCCACAATCATAGAGCATTGCAACATCGCACTGACAGAAAGATAAAGTGGACTAGAGATCGTGAACCTAAAGAACAGTGCATAAAATAAATTTATGGGTAACAGCCCTAGACATTATAAAAACAAACTACTTGAAAAATAATCATTCAAATAATATATTATCTTATTTGGTTATATTTTATTTGAAATAATCATGTTACAATTTATTTGGAGACAAATAATGTTTCTTTGGATTATATAACAAATATGGCTACATTGTAAAAATCTTGGATTCTAAGTTTATTAATTACTTTAGTTTATTAACAGTTTATGTCAAATTATTTGGTATTTTATCGGAGTAAACTAACACAAATAAAAAATTATTTGAAAATAATTTATTTGATTTAAACACAAATTGAAGTTACCTTTTTAAAGCTATTTATAAAATAAAAACAGTAAAGTATTTGAAATAGTTCATTATTTCAAATAATTATTTGTTGTTATTTTATATCAAATAAAATGCGGCCAAGTTCGATGGGTAAAAGAAGTAACCGAGGAATCAAACGGGAATTGTGGTTGTGTAGCGACTCTTTTGTATTAAACACCACAATATTTATGGAATAAATATATATTCTAAATTTCTCCCAAAATACACGTCTGTTCTTTTCACAATCTCAGAAATCAATTCAATCCTATCGTTATCATAAACAAATTAATAATTGAATTACCAAACAAATTAAATAACGCGCGTAAATTGAATTTTCAATGACGCTAGCTTCCTGTTTCCAGTTCTTCTTTATGTGGTAGACTCCACAGTTGAAGTATATACTACTGCCATCTGTGTTATTCTGCACTGTACTATAGAACTGCGTGTTAGTATTCTCAAAACAAGCGATTAGGTAGTTACAGATCATAGTTTCATTATAAGTAATACCACCGACCAGATAATGATAGACCTAACATTCAATGGGGTTTTGTGTCTCAGGTCAAACTGCCTTACCGATGCATAGTTTGTAGACTGAATTAGGCGACCTCTACTCACGAATAACGTTTACGTGGAGAACTATTTCAACCTGTGGTGAAATATCGAATAGTGTGTGTGCTTACATACGTGTAACTTCTCAGAATAGAGTCGAATTTGACAGTTCATTCAATATAGAAAAGCAGCTTTGCCCACCCACGCTTTAGCTCACATACTATGTGTTACGAATTAAAACATTGTAAAAAAATGTTATTTTGCATAGTTATACATATAGTCATGTCGTTACTTTTGTCTCTTCATGATATATAAATATAAACATATATATGAAAATATAATATGTTCTTTTACATAAAAATAATGAACTAACTAATTAAGAAGACCATGAAAAACAAATTCCAACTTAAATAATTAAATATGCTAGCGTTAAGGTATTTTGAGAGAGAGTTTGGGACGGTTATCCGAACGAGAATGTGTCTTTGAGGGATTTATGATAGGGTAATAGGGTCTTAGTCTGCCTGTGGCTGATTGAAGGTGCATGAGATTAAACAGTCCCGTTGGCGCCTGATGGCTGATGGCTACGTTTGGCCTTCCAGTTATTGGGTGTTGTGTGACTGTTTCAAAGAAGAGCGAGTGTTTAAGGAAGGCAAGCGGCCCGACACCGTATTGCTAAAGAATGGGAATATTGTTCCTAAAAGATCTGACCACGGAGTGGGGAAGGCTATGCCTTTCGGTAACAGGACTGTGATGAACCCCACAGCACTTACCCCAACCATTGTCTAAGGAACAGATTTCTTATTCTTCGTATTTTTCTGACAAATAAATTTCAATACAATTTCTTACAAATTTATCCAAACAAATTGAATCAGAGAACCATATCTAAATTTTAAAATTGTTTATTATTATAAACAATAATTTAACGGATTTTTTCCAGTTCTATTTAAAAGATCAGAGCGTTATTTATAGCAAGTCATCTTACGAAATAATAATTGAAACGTTACGAGTATTAAGAAAGTTAAATATATTCTTATAGATATCCTCCAGAAGAATATAGAAAAAAATATAGAATCTCGTTTCAAAAATATCAGTGACCTTGAAATCTCGTAAAAAGAATGACTGGGAAAAATTCTTTCCATTGTTAAATTACATTGTGTAATAATAAACAGGACAAGTATGTAGGTGCTCTCATTTAGCTTGTTTATATACTATAATTATTATGTTTATTTATTATTACTATTTACTTCGAAATACTTTGAAACTTTGAAACTTTACTACTTTATACTTTGAAACTTTACAAAGATTGCAAGTTAAAGTAAGTTATTATGCAACTATTACAACATATAACAAATATTGTTTCTTAGTACCATGATTTTTTTTAGTTATATACATTAATATATGTACATTAAGAAGTTTTTATACTTTAATAGTTTAAATCGTTAGAAAATTGTACTGTTTAATAGCTTAATACATTACAAAATGTTAAACTTTAATATCTCAATGGCTGATACGTAGAGTATAGTTATTATTTATGTAAGTAGTTTGTCTTATTTTCTAAATATTGCAACTTGATTTATATTCTTCATATTTTCTATATTTTGGCAGAAATGAATGAAATTCGCAATATAGTTATTAACTATTACTCTTACATAAACATTCAAAAATTGCGGGCTTAATATAACCTGCCTACTCCATTTTAATTGTAATTCCGAAAATTCGTAGCGTTGCAATCTACTTTGAGACTTCGCCGGTAATATTGGCGGTGACACTAAAATGATAATGGGGTGCTAGCACCCCAAAAATCAGGGACAGAAAAATACATAGGATGTTAGGTCTATTATTACCTAGTCGGTGGTAATACGTCCCAGCTTCAATACCCAGTACGAAAAAAACTACTTCTTTTAAATATTTAAATTACATATAACGGTATTTCACAAATACTTTAATTGTTTTATACAAATTTTCGTTTATAAATACATATCTAACACATAGGTACATAAATTTGAACTTTTTTCTGCATTTTTTTTTGTATTTTATCGAAGAATTTCCACTGCCTGAGGCCTAGATACAGCGTCGAAACACCCATAACGTTTTTGTAAGTATGTGATTTACTACATTTGTTTTGTTCTATGTTGTGGGTGGCAGAACTTGGCGAAAAGTAACTTAATTACAATAACGAGATTCTGCTGATATTCAGTAATACAAGTGTTATAACTTAAAAAGTGTTTTAAACGAAATCACGAGTTGACATTTAACATGTTCACTGCCTCCGACTCCGAGTTTTGGTTAGTAACAGCCGGTACTAAGCATGTTAAAAAATTTATATAAACTTAAATTATGTAAAAAGAGACATAAATGTACTTTTTCTAGACATGCTTTCAATGAATTATAACATGATTTTGTTATAATAGAAAAATCAGGGATAGTAAATGTCAAGGTACTTACGATCTGTTCTCTCCCATGTCGTCTTACTAGTGATGCTCTAGCCGACAACCGAGCGCTTGCGTTCGTGCATTGCCCGGACGACGATCTTCATTTCGATATTATTGACCGAATCTTCAGAAATGGTTTTCACAACGAAATTATAGACAATACGTTATAACAATTCCAATCGCACTAACAGTCTCTATCTCTTTTTTACACGGGAGCTACTGCATAAGAGGGAGAGAGAGATAGAGAGTGACGATACGGTCAGAATCCTTTGAGTTATTCGCACATACGGATATAAGTAATTAATATAAGTTTTATGGGGGAACGGAAAATGTAGAATATTTGTAGGATAACTTTTCTTGAGGCGTGTTTCAGCATCAAGTCGTTGATGCCATCTGGACCAGGAGCTTTGTTTTCCTTCAAGGACTGTATTGTTTGAAACACTGCGTTTAGTGAGATGTAAAATTCACCCAGAGGGTCTACTGGTGTCGAGTTGTCCATGTTAGTTATGAAGGAATTTACTGTAGTTTCGTGTATCGAGGTTAGGTTAGCCGCTGTACTGTGTGTATATACGAATTCGCGGGCTAGTGTATTAGCTCTGGCTGCATTTTCTGTTACTAGAGTACTGTTTACAGCGAGGGGTGGTAGTGGGTTGTACTTCTTGGTGAGGGGTTTGTATGTATTCCAGAAGGTGGGATCTGGTTTTTTTTAAAGATTTGGTTTTTTGATTCCAATCTTCTCTTCTGAGATGGTTCTCTTCTGAGCCTTGAGTTAATCTGTTTGGTTAGGAATGACATCTGTTCTTTAAAGAAGGAGTGTCCTGTTGTTTGGTGCATTTTTCTGTATCTTCTCCTGAGTCCGATGAGTGCTTTTAGAAGTGTGTCATGTGTGTATTCACAATTGTTTGTGGAGAATGAGGAGGCTCTACTGTGTGCTGTTTTTAAGTGCTTGTTGAGTGAGTTAATACACGAGTCTATGTCTTGTATTTGAGGGTGGTGAGTATGAATTTGGAAGTTATGTGTTAGTTTTCCGTATAATTTCCAGTCGACTGTGCGTTTGGCATCAGGGGGTCGTAATTTACTGCCTTCCTTCCAGAGTAGAACTGCACGGTGAGAGAAGGAGAAATCCTCTGTGGTGGAGCATTCAAGAAGATAGGGTTGATTGATCAAGAATAAGTCAAGGGTAGAAGGTTCGTTTTTACTATTGCCGTGAAACGTAAAGTCGTCTGGGTGACGGATTGAGTAGGATTCACGTTGTGAGTGATTAAATAGGTTTATTCCTGATCTATTGTTAGTGCAGTTATTCCACGAGGTATGTCTGGCATTGAGGTCACCATCCACTATTAAAGGATAGCCCACTCCCGTGATTATGTCGAGGTCCCCAGCGTTTAAAGTGTTCTTGGGGGGTTATAGACTACTCCAATGAATAAGGAGGGAAACAGAATTTTAATGAAAGCAGCCTCTATTTTTTTTGGGAGCCTGGTATTTACGGTCTGAAAGTTTAGAGAATTGTGGATTAGGGTGGCCACTCCCCCTCGAGGGTCATGTGTTCTATCACATCTTATAATTTAAAATCCAGGGATAGTGAAAACAGTAGCAGGAGCAAGCCATGTTTCTGTGATGAGGGCTACATGAACCTCATGTTTCTTGAAGGCAAGCATCAGTTCGTTTTTTCTTGGGGCTAAGGAGCCTGCGTTCCATAGGAGGATTTTCCGGAAAAAGCCATTAGTCAAGCATTTTTGAGACAGTCATGAAGGCTTGCAACTTTTCAAAGTTAGAATTACATTTCTTTAGACGAGTTAAGAGTTCCTGAGCTGTAGCTAACATTTTTTCCATGTTACAGAGCTCATCAATCTCACGAAAGGTGGACATGATGTTGTCAAACGGATGTGTGGAGTTTTGAGGTGGGGAACACTTAGGTCTTTGATCTGCCTGAGAGGGTTGTGCAGGGACTGTAATTGTATCTTTTGGGGAACAAGCTTGTTTGTAAGAGACGTTGGGTCCGACATAGGAGGCTGGAAGTGGTCTATCGCAGGGGACTTGTTTGGGTAATTCCTTTGAGCGTCTGTGGGCTAGAAACTTTTCTAGTGAGGGGCATTGGCTAAAATTTGCTGTATGTCAGCCAGAGCAGTTCGCACAAGTAGGAGGAGTATCACGGGATTTTGTACATTCCATAGAGCGGTGATTGCCCACGCATTTGACACATTTAGGTTTAAAGCCACAATTTTGGGAAGAATATCCAAAAGCTTGACAGTTGAAGCACTGGGTATATGTCTTTTTTGACATGAACTTATGCCAGTAGATTCTAGTGTAGGAAAGATATCCAACTTTGTTAATGGAACTGAATGTGGTTCCAGTTGGAAAACAGACTTTGTATGAGGTGTAATATGAATTTTCATGGTTTTTTCCAGAAAGGATTGTGACTGAGACAGGGTTGAGTCCGTTGTGTCGAATTTTTGTGATTAATTCCTGAATTAAGGGGAGGCCCTTAAGTACGGTAGCAAGAACCTTTTCAGGGTTTAGAGTAAATGTGAAGAAAGGAATGGTGAAATTCTCAAATTCGGACTTAAGGGTCTTGAAATTGTCAATGTTGGGAGGTGTTGACTCTGCCTTGCTTCCTAACAATTTTAGGTTAAAGTTTTTATTAAGTCCTAGATCCTTTTCCAAAAATTTTTTAAAATGTGGGATGTTACCATCAAACCCAGAAATATAAATTGGAGGGGGTTTTGAGATAGCCCGATTCTTTTCCTGTGAATTTTCTTTTGAAGGACCCACCAAGGGTGCAGATTTTGTTGGTTTTGTGGTGTCTTTACATGGTGCTGTGTTATTTTCTAGCTCCGGAAAGAATGGGCTGAGTATTCCATACCTATTTTTAACTGGGACTGTGGGAGTATCAGTACCAGAGTCAAAAGTGTCTGAGTTAGAGGAGCACTCAGTGTCCATGTTGTCGGAGATTTTAACCTTTTTGGTTCGTTAGTTGAAGCGGGGTGTTAGGAAAGCTTCGCCTGATTGGTTTGTGTCAAGCTCTTGGTGAGTACCTATTGTTTTAGTGATCAATTTATCAAAAGTGTATAGTTCTTTAGAGTGTAAACTTACCAATGAGCAAGATTTTGGGAGTTCTCTGGTGCGTCTCCTAACGGAATTGTTGGAGGTGAGAAGCATAGCCCCACTTCTTCGTGAGACCCAGAATCTGAGGTGACAATCCTTGCCGCGTAAGGGGCGCTATCCTTTAGGACGCATCTTCGTCCAGTATCCTTGACCTTGATTACTCTGTTGTTGTTGAGCAGCTTGGAGTATTTGTTGTCCAGTGTCACCCAAAATTTTTGAAGTTTGGTAGAAGCAGTGACCAGGGCGCAAAGTTGCGTGAAAAAATAGCCTTCCGCAACACAACTCTATACCGCATGTACACGCGAATCTTGGTTAAGCAGAGAAACGCGAAGGATAAATACTACTAGCGAGAACTGGAGCGGGGGATCAGTACTACCGTTACCTGCCAGCATTCGGGGTTGAATTCGATTAATTCTTTCTCTCGTGATTGTATTCTGAAGATTGCTTTTCAAAGTCATTCCAAACTGTCACAGAATAAGTAGAATTCTGGAACGCTCTCCATGTTTCTTTTTTTTTTTTTTTAAATTATTGAGACCTGATATGATAATGGCTGGGAGGTGGTTACACCTACTGCGCACTGGCTTGAAATATTGTCCTGAGAAACTCTTGAGATGATGTCCGTAAGGGATGCATTAAATAATTCAGGAAAAATTTACAAAAAAACCTGAAACAAAATAAAAAAGCTGAAACAAAGAATTGTATTATGTTATTTTACTGTTGCTTGAAAGAGGGTATCTGATTTTAATTAAGTAAGGAATTTGCTCTGTGGATAGAGGATTTGTGGAATTAACTAATGGATTACTATGGGTGGAGGTGTCATAATTAGCATTGTATTTTGCAATGAGGTCTATAATTCTAGGGAGTTTGGCCTTGTTATGTAATTTTTCTGTGGAGAAGTCCCTGGGTAATCCAAATATAAATTTTAGGGCTTTGTTTTGAAGGACTTGTAAGGATTGAATGTAAGAGGGTGCAGCTGCACACCAAACCTGAGATCCGTATAGAAGGGCTGGCCTTATACATTGAGTATATATTTTAATTCTTAATTCAAGTTTTAATTTTGAGGAATTTCTAAGTAATTTAGAAGCAGCACCAATGATTTTTAAGGCTTTAGTATTCCTGTCTATTATTGCAGGTTTCCAAGTAAATTTAGAATCAAATACTGTTCCTAGATAGTTGACTGTTTGAGACCAGGGGATTGTGATTCCTTGAAGAGATAATGAAGGAGGAACTTGTATTTTTATACGTCTGGAGAAATAAATGGCTTGAGTTTTGCTGGCATTAATAGAGAGTTTCCAGTCAGAAAAGTATTTGTATAATGATAAAAGAGCTTTTTGCAATCTTGTACGTATGAGGGGGAGGCTCCAAGAGGAGGTAATAATGGCAGTGTCATCAGCATATAAAGCTAGTAGGGAATTTGTTGGGTTTGGAATATCTGAGATATATATTGAAAACAGTAAAGGGCCAAGTATGGATCCTTGGGGAACTCCAGCAAGAATGGTGTGTGGTGAAGATTTACCATTACCAATTTGTGTATAAAATTCTCTTTTTTTAAGATAGTTTTGTATTAAATGAATGATCCAGTTGGGGAATCGTAGTTGAATAAGCTTGGCAGTGAGTCCATCATGCCAGACAGAATCAAAGGCTTTTTCCAAGTCAAGTAAAATCATAGCTGCAAATTTATTAATATTGAGTTCATGGGTTACAAACTGTGATACTTTCACAAGTTGGTGAATGGTGGAGTGGTTGGATCTAAATCCGAACTGGAAATGTGGTATGATATTGTTTTTGTTGGTGTGTTTTATGATCGCCTTTGCTATTATTTTTTCAAATATCTTTGATAAGGTTGATAGTAAACTGATTGGACGATAATTTTGTACTTGAGTTTTATTTTTGCCTGGCTTGGGTATAGGAACTATTTTTGCGGTTTTCCAACACGAGGGAAAATAATTTAGTTTTATTGAAGCTCTAAAAATATAGTAGATCTGGGTATATACTTTTCCAGAGGTTTTTTTAAGGACCTCTGGGTAAAGTCCATCCGGACCCACTGCCTTTCTAGAGTTTAAGTTTGATATTAATTTCTTAATAATTGCAGGAATTAGGTATTCGTTGAGATCTTCAGGTAAAGAGTGTAATGGGGGATTGTTATTAAGAAAGGAAGTTAACTGTTCTTGAATAGATTTTTCAATTCTGGAGGGTAGGGAGGTTGCATTTATGTGGATTTTATGGAATTGATTTGCCAAGGCGTTAGATTTGCTAGTTTCTGTATCATATACTTGATCTAATGAGTCAACTAACTGTGGAATGATTGTTTTTGTTTTTGTGATTTTTTTATAAATAGGCCAGAATGTGTGATCACGTAATGAAGCATTTCTAATTTGATTTTGTATTTCTAAGGCTTTTAGAGAAATGATTTTTCTGTTTAATTTAGCTGCTAGATTTTTGTAAAATTGTTTATAGACCGGGTTACCAGTACGATACCATGAACGCCTGGCTGAATTTCGGAGGGATTTAATTGATTTGAATTCAGCATCTGGTATGAATTCAGTTGTTGATGTTTGAACAGGGCTAGAAGCCTTCCTTTTACATTTTAACAGAAATGATCCAAGTTGTTTGATTGAATTATCTATTTCAGAAGTTGAATTGAAAGAAGTAATAAGTGAAAGATTATTAGTTGATGATTTGAATTTATCCCAGTCTGTTAAGCTTGCAGAAGTTGCGGGAAGTGAGTTATGGTTATGTATTGCATGCAAATCGAAGTGGATAATTAGAAAGGAAGAGATCTATGGTTGACGGGGTACAGTTAGGTGTGAAATATGTTTGGGTGGAAGGAAATCTAAGATTATATGGAGCATTGTCGGAGTGTGTTTTTAGGATACCACCATTGTAATTTCGAGAGGGGTTATTCCATGTTTGGTGCTTCGCATTAAGGTCTGCTCCTAAAACAAACGGGATGCGGAACGAGGTAATTGCATCCAGAAAAGCAGGGGTTAATTTAATATTGGGGGGACAGTAGGCAGAAATAAAGATTAGATTTGGATTTCTGAGTTTAATTGCAACTGTTTCTATTTTTCCTGTATTTGGTAAGGAAAAAGGGGTGTAAGCAAGATTTTTGTGTATAATTATACATACTCCTCCATGGCCTGAGTTATCTGGACGATCGGTTCGGATAATGGAATAGTCTTTAATATACAAAGGGGAACTAGGAGTTAGCCAAGTTTCTTGAATGGCAGCAACGGAAATGTTATGATGGTGAAGAAAGTATTCTAGTTCCTGTATTTTGGGAGTAATGGAGCAAGCATTCCATGTCATGAAATTATAATTGTATTTTGAGGAATTATCCATCAATGATATGTGCGAATTCCTGTAGAACTAGAAGTTTTTCCATGTTGTTATTACATTTGGAGAGTTTTTGGGTCAGGGAAATAATTAAAGAGGTCATTTTTTTGATGTCAATTATTTTTTCCAGATTAGAAACCGCATTGTTTAGGTTTTTAAGATCCTCCATTATTGAAATTGGGGATTCAGGGGGTGTTTGTTTTGGAGATTTTTTACCAGTGAGGGCGTTTGCATATGATGTAGTTTGAATGTTAGTTTTGGTTGACTCACGTGTATCAAGTGTATTAATTAAGTTAAATTTTGTAAGGGGAGGTGTAGTGGTAGATATAGTATGAATGTTAATGGGTTGGATTTGGTAATTTTTTGGTGAGTTATCAGATTTATGTGGGTTATTATCTATTGCCCTATTGTATGATGTTTGTGAATTCTTTTTTTCTAGAAATTTTATAAGTGCAGGACACCCAGAGTAATTTGCTGTATGACTCCCTCCACAATTAGCACATTTAGGTGGTATTTCTAGTGGCTTACTACAAGAGCGAGTTGAGTGAGACTCTCCACATTTAACGCATTTTTCAATTCTATTACAGTTTACAGAGGCATGTCCAAAAGATTGACAACGGAAGCATTGAATGTATCTTTTTGTATTATTATATTTTTCCCAGTAAATTCGAAGATAAAATAAATGATTAACTTTAGTTATTTGGGAGAATGTAGTGGTCGGTGGAAAAGTTAATTTGTATATGGAGAAATTTGAAGATGATTTCCCCTTAACCTGTATGCAATTAAGGGGGTTTAGTCCCGCAGAATTTAACTCTTCAATAATTTCATTTTGATCCAAAGATGGGAGTCCTTTTAAAATAACAGATAAAGGTTTTTCCGATTTAAGTGAATATGTATGGAATTGAAGTCCTTTATCAATAAGAACTTTTTTAAAATCTACATAGTCTTTGATTTCATTAAAGTTTAACCTTACTTGATCTCCAAGGAATTTCAAATTGAATTTATCTCCTATTTTACTCTTTAGTTGCTTCGCGAGCGAAATAACACTATGTGCACTAGCGTCAATGAAAAGAGGAGGGGGTCTTTCCATAGGTAGAGGACCTTGGGGTGTAGTTGTCGGTGAAATTGTTGAGATGGGGTTAGATTTTTTAACAGTAATAGAATTTGTTTCACTTACTTGTTTTCTGAAGAATTCTGTATTTATAAATTCAAACCTGTTTTTTATAGGAATGTTAGGTTGAACTTCGATGTCCATTGGATTTCCCTTGACTACAGGAGTTTTTTCTTCAGTTTTCCCCTTTTTTGTAGTGCCGCCCGTCGAATGCGAAACAAGTCCAACATCCGAGCCATTTAAAGTTGAATTTGTCCCTTGTCTCTTTGGCATAATGGAGATGGGAGACGATGAGTTGCTTAGGTAAATGCCACGATGGCATTTGATCCTTTTGTAAATTATGGAGTCGGATTTTGGCACGCATAAGACGCGCGGCCTGAAATTTCCTTTAGATGCGAGCCCGATTGTTATCTCATGCACAAACTATAATTATACCCGATAGCAGCACAACCACAACCGTGACAAGAATAATAGCACACAAAGCGTAAGCTATAAAATTGCACACAACACCGTATGTCGGTGTACGCGCGAGTGAATACTCACTATTTACGATACGAGCGATCACTAACAGTTCGAGTGTTTCGAGAGAAGTGATACTGTTCTCTGGGAACGCTCTCCATGTTTAGCGCTTTCATGGCACTTATATATTATCGCAGTGTCGCGACTTGTCTCGCGAGTTTCGTAGTGCCGCCTTGCGGCCGCGACGGTGACTAGCCACCTCCTGCGCGTGGAGAGTTCGTAAGTGGGAAGTTTACGGCCTCCTCACACGTTACAAGGCGGTATAGAGTTGAGCTTCCATTTCTAGAACAATATTAATACAACATCACAAACAGCGAATTGATATTATACGGACAGATAGTAAAACACGAAACAGAAATCCTCATCCTACCTAAAGAAACATACACTACAGAAATTCCTATTAACGAACACATTTGTGTAGCACACCTCTATAATTCAACTGATGAAATATTCATTTATCCCATCAATAAATTGAACCCTATCTTACCAGAATGAATCGAAGTTTTAAAAAAAAGAATTGATTTACAACACGTAGATCCTATTTTAAGATCAAGTTTAGAGAAAATGATAGTTTCTTATAGTGACATATTCTCTTTCGAAGACGAAGATTTACCTTGTACTAACTTAACAAAACATACAATTCACGTAAGGATACACTGACCCATTAATATAAAATTATACAAACCACCCGAAGTACACAAAGATGAAATAGACAGACAAATCAAACAAATGTTAGATTGAGGAATTACAGAAGAATCAGATTCACCTTATAATTCATCAATCTGGATCGTACCGAAAAAGTCCGATAAATCGGGAAACCTTAAATGGAGACTAATCATTGATTTCAGACGATTAAATCAGGAGATAGATCAAGACGCTATACCCTATATCATCATCGAAATTACTACGTTAGCGATTACGTTTAGAAGAATACGATTACGAAATTGAGTATACAAAAGGCAAGAAAAATCTATCCCATATATACCTTTTATCCCTACAAGAAAATCGAGAAACCAATGACCCAGACGTTAACATCGACGAACTGGAACAAACACAACTTTCGATAGAATACGGAAATTAGAAACGAAACCCCTATCTAACATACATTTTACTCACTCGACCTAATCCCGTTGGCAAAGTTTGGAAACCGCTTCATCAAAAGATGTTAGGTCCATATATATAATCCTCTAAAATGGTTAACAAAACTAGATAAAATCATGCAAATTGCCATAGAACAACGTCACACCGCCCTGAAACTATATTTACCAGAACCAATTAAATTAATGAAACTTCTAGAACTACGACAACTTCTTATCTATGTTACAGATATTCAAACCAGATTGAACTCATTTTCTCAGAAAATCAGATGGAATTAATTACGGAAGAACGTTCACAATTAATAAAAGAGTGCCATAACAGCAATGCTACACAACACTTCCGAGAAACTAAAACTTTAAAACGAGTACAACAGAAAGCTATTTAGGTTAATATGAAAAATGATATTGTAGAATTTGTAAAGAGTTGTGAATCATGCCAACGAGAGAAAATAACAAGAATTCGAAATAAGGAATCTGCAGTTATCCCCGATACACCATACGAACCAAACGACAAAATCGCGATGAACATAGGTGGACCTTTGATACTTACTATTAGAAACAAGTACATTCTCTCCATACAAGACGTTTTAACAAAATACCTAATATTAATTTCTTTGAAAGTGATAAATACTGTGACCATAATAGACGAACTCTTACGACATTATATTTATATATTTTCAGCATCAAAACATATACTTACTGATCAAGAATCAAACTTCATTAGCAAGTTGATAAAAGAATTCGAGTCACAAGCCTAAATCAAACACATTAAAATAACAGAATTTCATCCAGAATCTAACGGTAGTTTAGAACGAACACACAGTACCATAGTAAACCTTATGAGAACATGGATGCGCGACAAAAACAATGAATGGGATAAAAATCTACAATTTGTTTGTTTGCGTTTGAATACCGCAGTACATGAATCGACTGGATACACTCCATTCAAGTGAACCTTTAGTCACAAGACAAATCTTCCCTCAATCATAGCAAGCACGCCGCTGTTATTTCAGGAAGAATTATTTAAACACTGGAAACATAGGCACAATGCTTACATAAACAAGGCACGTTATAATTTAGAAAAAACAAAGGAAGAACTCAGTATAGAACTAATCAATATTATTTGCACCCAACCTGTATTCAATATTGTAGACTACGTATTCCTATAGAATGAAAATATTAAAAAAAAAAAAGCAAATTAGAACCAGAATGGCTTGGACCGTACCTTATCCTGAATATTTCCCCTCCTACCTATACCATAAAAGTAAATGAATATCCATACAGTTAAAGTACATGGAAATAGACTAAAATCTTGTATTTTTCGTATTTTAGATGATACTCCTAATAACACTATTAACCATACTACAAACAACCTTGGAACTTCACAACATTAGCCTAGAACAATTAGATGTAGTTGCAGAAACAGAAAAGGATGTCCAGTTATATAGTCAAGAATGGACATTAGTTGTTAACATTAATACAGATTCTATTAAAAAACAATACACTAACATAGTGAAACTCTTTACCATTACCTTAAAACATTGCACTAGAGAAAGTTAACAGAGTCATGAAACTTCCATTCTTCGTAAACGCTTAATAAATATTAAACAATCTTAAGATAACTTACGTGTACTATTAGGAACTAGAAGAAAACGAGGTTTAATTAATATAATTGGTAGTATTTCAAAATCTTTATTGGAAACGTTAGATGAAGACGATCTAAAATCTATTAATGCAAATATCGTCACCTTTTTTAGAAATCGGAATGATATGAGCGAAATAATAGCTAATCAAACTAAAATTATTAAGGCCGTAATCAATAGTCAAAACACAGAAGTTTTGCAACGTATACACGAAGAAAACAGATTTGTATAATCAAAGTAACAGGATAATCACTTTGCAACATCAACTTCTCCCATTAAATTCTGCGTTATTATTCTGTACCTTATTGCGACCAAATCGCATGTAGAGACATCAAGACAATTAGATTCACAAAACCTACTCTTCTCTCAACCGTAGACGATTACACATTCTTAACTTCTAGAATGTTTTTTAGAACTATTGGAAGCTCTAAAAACTTAACGTTCAAATCAATTTACAGAAATGTCGACTACGTTAACTTTACATACGACTTCAACGGCTTGAAGCATATTATACCGGAATTACCTTTGTTAATTAATCGCAAAACAATAAATAATTATAACACTCAATTAAATGATATGGATAAAAAATTAGAACAGATTACAAACTCTAGACGTTCAACGACTTAGAAGGAAGCGACCACGTCAACCCTCAATTACATTGGTTACATCTCAATCACACTTATTGGACTTTGGCTACTAAAAAAAGGAGGCAATAGGCAAACTCCTACCCACCAGCATGTGCATCAATCTCTCCTGTCAATCGAACACTCTCAATCAACCAATGACAACGAGAGAATCACCGATGAGAAAGTGAACGATGGATTTTTAAAGAATGGCCATTACTTAATTAATATCCATCATTTTCACTTCATACAGCAGCCTAATATCGAAGTTTTTCTGATGTAACTTGCCTGGGGAAAACGCGAATTAATGACACTAAGTGTAAGGAAAATCGATAAGAACTAGGATACATTCGGGGAAATCCGGACGAATGGCAGGTCTACTCTTTATTTGATTCTTCTTTATTCACGTTGCGTTGCAATCGGTTACAAATTGCAACAGTCGCAATAATTTAAATCGAAAGGTTTCACGTGTGCAAATATCCGTGTACATGTGTACTTATAATCCGTGTATCAAAGTATCAAAAACAGAGATTTTGAATTTCTTAATACATGTTACACAAAAGAAATATATGGCGAGTATTACGTTACAGGGAGCAAAATTATACAGTTAATTAATTGTTTAAGGAAAAAAGCTGATTTGTTACATTCTAGTTTAACATCAGAAAGTTCAAAGCAGCTACTAATGTCGCCCATTACGCACATAAACTTGAGATTTGAAGCTGTGGAGTACGTTAGTATTTGAGTGCGACGACACTTCTGGATCCCAAATTTCAATAGCGGTTACATTTTAATAGCTTTATGGTGTGTTCACAAGTTATTTCTAAAATCTCACGTCAGATTAAAAGACGAAAAGATATTTTGTTGTCAGAAAAAGAAAATGAGACATCGCTAATAAATATACAAAACATATAATTTATGGTCTTTTCAGGAAAACCGTGTAAGTAAAGTTAAGGTCGCTGATAAATCGAACGATATACCGAATGATTTGAAACACTATTTTAATCAAACAACAATTGCTTCAATGGAAGACCCAATGAAATATTGGGCAGTACACAAATCGGTGTACCCGTCTTTAAATTGTATTGTACAACGACACATTCCCGTTATATGGACATTTGTTCCATCGGAACGTTTATTTTCCAAGGCAAGACACATAATGGTGAAAAATTGCAGTAGCTTATCCAGTAGCGCATTTCCCAACCATTTAGAACAATTGCTATTTCTTAATTCACTGTCACTGACTGAATGGAAAATAAATGAGTGACTCTTAAATTGTAATCAGTGTGTTATTTTCTTATCTATTATTAATACATGTATCCTGTACATATACGCAATCTCATGTATGTACAGAGTGTTCCGTTTAACTTAGAAACTCTCTGAATATTGGCAGCACTCATTGTGAATGCTAAACTGTACATCTAGTATAATTGGTGAAAACTTATATTCCATATAAATACTTACCATATATATATTTACTATATTTTCCGTGCATGCATGTATGTGTTTAATGTCACAAACGATACACATTTTTATTATATACATATGTATTTACGGATTAAGAGAAAAAATTATAATGTATCAAAATAAAATTATAATAATAGATTTTTTTACAAAATCGATCTTCAGGAAATTAACCTTTTAGGTACGATTTTTTCGGTAAATCGATTCTAACCGTTTCGTTTCAAGATCAATCTGACAATCAATTCTTTTATGAAAATCTTGTCCATTCCTAATTGCAACGATTAATAGTATATAATTTGCTAAAATCTGCCGTATAAGCATTATCGCTACGTTCATAAACGACAAATATTATTCTCATTGTGTTACAAGCATTTTTAACTGTTGCGGCCGCTTATCATTGCGGGTATCCTCAAATCCTGCCGCAAGATCGCAAGTCGCGGGATGGTCACCTAGTGGTCATGGCAGTAATTAGCGATCTGGCTGCAGTATGTGTAAATGGGGAGTTCGCGTCTCGCCTACGAATACATTACAAATTTTATTTTTGTTTTTTATCTGCCTTTGTTTCATTATTTCGCGAAACATTTTCTTAATTTTGAATATTTGAATTCTCTTTTCTTGATCACTTATTTGTTCGATTCTCAGTTCCTCTTCCTTCTTGACTCTTTTCCTTTTCCATTTGACTCTTTTCACGTTCAGCAAAATATAAAGAACGTGGTACCTCCAACTTGAAAAGAAAAGTACTCTGAATGATGATAATTTAAATAATAAGTAATAACTTAAAAACTTCAGTTCAATAAAAAAAACAAACAAAATTTAGGGGCGCAAAATTAGAAAATATACAACTATGAGTCTGTTTTTCAATAAAAATTTATTTCATGTCGTGTTTGACAAATCATATCGCACAAATATACATACGTGGTACCTGTGATATACCTACACGCCTGTGTCCAATACAGATTTTCATTTAGGCCATCGATATTACTAAAGATCAATCAAAATTCCTTTCCAAGTCGTTTGCGCAACTTGCCTTTCTGGTGAATCGACTGTCGTGTAAAGTTTTTTGCCTCCAGACTTATAAATCACTTTCTCCTTTTGCTTGCGAAAATAAAGCAACTAGTTTACTTTTAGAAAAGAAGTTCCCACGATATTGAGTTTATATGAGCAGAGCTTATTTAGAGATTATCGTTAGAAAGCTACACATTCTTAGGCTTCAACGCAGACTATACATTTTGCATATTTTGATATGATATTTTTTCTTTACTTTTCAATATTTTAGCGTGATCCAAACTTCGTTTTCAAAGATTTCATAAGTGCCTCGATACTTCTTATCCATATCATACATAGAAAAATTTAAAAGAAAAATATTACGACGTCGTAACTTTTCATTCAATTCTTCGTTCCTTATATTGAAGAATGTAATGTCTAAAAAAAGAGAAAAGTAGTATTGAAAAATGTAATATTGACATTATCATTATTATTGCGTTTGGAAACTTCAATTTGGTACTTTTATTTTGTTAAGTAATGAACTTGATAATGTCCAGTTATCGAAGCTCCTACGATTCTTTCGAACGATGGCCCATTGTTTGTTCGATTCACGTTGATTAACATTTATGTATAATGTATACAATAGCTGGACCTGCCAGCAACATCAAAATAGTTTTTCGCTCATAGACATTCAATTATTTCGATTTGTTAGTCAAGATCAAGGTTGAATTGACAGAATGACTAATTAAACTCTTTGAAAAGCTACATTCATTACAAAACTATGCACATTTGATATTTAATTCGTTAAAATTCTAAAGGAACCGGGCGAACTAACATTTTTATATATTTCGTCAAATTATGAACGAAAACTACAATTATAATAAGGTAATTTCGTCGGCATTGTCTTAACAGTGTCCTATCTATCCAAATAATAGAAACACCTCAATTATTTATACATCTGCGAGGTTGAAGTTATTTCGCCGAGTTCCAATAAAATCACCGACGTTTTTACGACGGAATCGTCGGTGTTTCGTTATTGACTAGGAGGACATCAATTTTATCTGGCGCATAAATGGCGCGACTATGTACACCTCGGCGAGTTGTTTGTTCTTGCAGATACCTTACACGTAAATATTTACACGTGTCCTCAGGTACGCGAACTCTCATTTGACACATCGAACAACGCCGCGATGTCGTTTGATGTTTCCTTAGTCTATTTTTCTGGCATGTAACACGCATGACTCTATACACTGTACACACACGATATTACTTGCCCGATTGCAACTTAGCTATCCATTTATATACATATACGTATGTATAGTGAATTTTATCGCATACACGCATTTAGTATGACATTAGAGGTCTTTCGAGGGGCTGATAAGAATAATAAAGAGATATATGTTAGAAAATAACTACATTAAAATAATTAAGATTAATACAGGATGTAACGTAAATCGTGGTACGAGTGTGATCAAAGAGATTTTATGGTTCAAAATAAGATGAAAATTAAGAATAACAAAATTACATTGATTGAACCGTTTTCGGGAAAAATGTATTTGAAGATTTAGTGCTCCTAACTAATAACTGTCATTGTAGATGTAAGCATTCTACTTGAAAACAAACCAATCAACACAATTTTATTATATATTCCTGATTTTCGTCTTATTTCGTGTCATAAAATCCCTCTCATCCCATTTGTATAGCCGACGACGAGACGCTTTTGTTACTTTTGAAGCTTCGAATTGATACGAATCGAGAAACAATGCGTTGATTCATTCCTAGGTCTTTGGCTGATTACATTAACGCTGATTGATAAAAGAGTGAAAGACCGATAGCTAGCTGCTTTACTGAAATATGGATATCTCACGGTTAACAATATCACTATCTACACTCCAAACTATTCAGTCGATTCTGGTTAGTTGATCAAAATACAATTTTTCATAATTGCAGTTGAGGAACATGAATTTATGATGAATGTGATATTTCGTTACAATTGATCTCTGGTCTCGATAGGATAAAAATATATAATGAACAATGTAATATGTATCACGTTTAAAAAAAGGGAAAATTCAGATACTTCATTATCGATGCAATTATTGATTCTGCAAAGCGTATTAATTAGTAAATGCAAAACTGTGGATAACGTAGTATGTATCGTGCCCATGAATAATTATTGATCTTTGTAGAGTAAGCATGTCTGGTTATGTAAATGGATAAGCTGTTGAAGTACTCTTTAATACTAGTATACATTTTTTTCACCAGAATTCTCATCATGAGCAAAATGCATGGGTTTGGTTTTTAATGTGTAGTGGTTGTTAAGCTCAGGTTGTTAGCTCAGTGCAAAATATGAAATTGTAGTAAATGAAAGGACAGGAAAATTCTGAATTTCAAATGTTTTATAAATCATTAGTTGTATATAACGTTCGCTATTCGAAAGACCTCTGCCTCCATGCATATCTATTTAGACAATACATATATACACGTCTTTGTGTCTATGCGTACTCGTTTTAGTATCATAGATTACATTACACAGTGCACAAACGTTTTGTAATCTATATACTGAAAGAATATACAGAGATACCTTTTTCCTTACGTATAAAAAAAAGACTCATTCGTAAATATTATCGATCAACAAGTTGTAGAAAACGAAATGTAAAAATAGCAAGTCTTTCTCTCGTCTCGTAACAGTCAGAAATCGAACTCGTGTTTAACTCTCTTCTTCACACGTTACAATTATTGGTAGAAACTTGCCGTGGTCCCATTCCATTTAAACCAAGTAACGTGACGAAAAAAAGGAATAAAATCAAGATTCAACCAACTAGTTCGTTGTACCGAGCTCAATGCATTCGGCTTTTCAAAGAATGTTCTTCTATTGACTAGAAAGATTAAAGCTAGCAGCAACACAAGTTTTTTCTTCCCTACTGAGACGTTAAACTCTCAGCAAATACTAATGTAGAAGCTACGACCCGAAATAAATTTGGGTCTCTTTTCACACGGTAGATGCATATCGCGTAAAAACTAATTTGTAACAAAGTATAAAACTTGTATTTAAGTAATGCAACTTATACAAACAGTAATTCAAAATATAGGAATGTATTCGTTAGAAACATTTTATTTAACGAACACATAAAAAGAAAATTGAGGAAAGTAAAAGAAAATAATAGGTAATTATGCAGAAAAGGGACCACTTCATCAATTTCAACAACTTTGAAACATGTTGTCAGGGACACAATTTTGAGTAAGTCTTTTTTATGTTTCCGCCACTCAGCCTTATGTTTCGAAATACTTGCAAAAGACCTTACTTAAATGTGGGTCCGAAATCTTCAATAACAAATGAATAAAAGGTACGCAATTTAAAATATTAATTCTAGGTTTAGGCATTGCACGAATCCGAAAAATAAACTCAAGTGAACGTTTCCACTTGTTGAACGCTAATCTGTCTAACTCTATGTAATAGCAAAAAATAGGGGCAGGGAATTAGTACTTTCTTTACAATACAAAGATGTATTGCTGCCAGCTTTGTTAAAAATTTTCAAATCGCGTGCAGCCAAATAAAGATACGGAGATTTTAACACGCATCGCGCAGATGTGCAAAGTAATATAGCTTAAGTACAAAGTTCCAGGGATATGAAATGAAATTTGAGCCGTTGCATTTTCTTACTTTTCGCTCGTTAGACTTACAGTTACGGTGATTGCTCGATGAGTCGTGAATCGATTGAACTGTTACTTGGGACGGTATTTGATAACTCCTTTCTGAGAATCGAGTTGCAAGGGAAAATGATAAATGTCTTATATTCTTTTTTTTTGTATTCCATGTAGCGCAAAATTCGAATGTTTCTGATATGATGATTCGATGAAGATACATAGAGATCGAAATTACATTGGCTTCTTAATTTGAGCTGAAGTTTCTTTGAGCGATAGTCTTCATCTTTAGATAATAACGATTTTTAAAGAAGGAACTACAAATATTAAGAAAGCGGTTTCTTTTTAGAAAACATGTCATTTTAGAGTAATACATGTTACTCTGGAAATTCACGTCACATTCATTTTTATCGCCTTCGTTTCAAACTATTTTTAAAAATAGGATAAGATTTTTCATTTCTATTATAAATATAATCCTCTTACTGTTAGTCTCCTACCTTTTCATTGACGTATGATTTTCGGTAACAGAGCAAAAAAGGTCTCTAATAAAATATTTATTTGGTATGATAACGTCGCTTAAGTTTTAACTACTATTTCCCTATATGGAGAATAAAAGTGCTTAAATAGTTAATAGAACTTTCATTGTTGTATCATTATTTCTAACATTCATTTGGTTTTTTGCGAAAGAATTAGTTTCTATATTTTAACTCAAGAAACGATGTCGCCTTTCTTCTCTTATATATATAAATCGTCATTTTTGCAATTGACATTTAAAAGAACCGGAAATATGTTCTTCTCGTATGTTCCACAAAGCACCACTTTTTGAAACCCCTCAAACTGTCACAAGAAGCAAACTTCATCTTTGAATTAGGGCAAACAACACAAAGTGAACTTGCCTGAAGATCTTCTAAATCTTTTCAATCTAAGTTCCTAAAACTTTTCAACGAAAATTTCACACAGTGACATTATTCGTCAACGCAGGTTTCTCTGTGTTGCTGTTATTAGAGTTCAATTTTCTTTCGACGTTTCTGCTGGTTTGTGTCGAATTTCGAGGGCCATCCAGGAAGTAAGTTACCATGCTTCCTTTGCCTTTGACCTGAATAGTGCCGCGGCAGGTTAGCGGATATCCTTTCGCGATTAAGATATCGTGCACCTCTTGGGTGACCTGAATCCCGTCTAAGACGCCCGTCGATTCCATCCTCGAGGCCACGTTTACCGCGTTACCCCAAATATCGTACTGCGGCTTTCGGGCGCCAATCACCCCTGCAACGACCTGCATTTAAACAAAATAAAATAGTTTTTAATCTTTAAAGGTTGCGATGTTTCTTTTCTAGCTTTTTGTGCGGAAGGTTATAACAGTGGCCTTTACGAGCGGGGTGTTTATGTTGTTTTATCACCCTGTACGTGCTTCATAGTATGATAGTGCAGGGTGTAGACATGTGCGATAGAAAGAGTATTTTACTAGCAAGTAAAGTATCGAATTATAGTCTACTCAAAATTCAATTAACTGCTCCAAGTGAGCGTTCAGACTTATCCCCGCCATATCCCCGCCACCATACACAGCCGCACGCACCGCTATCATTTTGTATAGCTTCATTGTTGGAATGAACTTAAATACCCAGTTAAATTTGAGTAGACTATAAAACTACAGTCTGTTAAGAGATACTTTTCCTCATTGTTTGGAAGGTGTAATTAAAACAATCATTAGGTGTAAAAATTAAACATAAGTGAAAAAAATAAAGTAATAAGAGGTATTTAGGTACATTAAATAAAGAAGGGAGATTGAGATATTCTTCCAATTGAAAAATCGAAAACAAAATTAAAATGACAAACATTTTTCCTTGTTAATCTAACGAACCACATAGAAACCTCTTACTTGGTCTTTTTACCCAATTGCCAACGAAGTGAAAAACATTCTAAAGGAATTAAACAGCATAATCTTACCATAGTAGTTTTACTATAGTAATTTTATTACAAGGTAAGTTTACCGATAATATGGGTATTTATCGATTTCGATGATTTATAAATATGTTATAAATCCTGATATTTTGAGAAACTTTTTCCTTCGACAATATTGACGGTCGACCTTAGAATCCCAGATATTCGCAAAAATGTTTTCGATATTATACAATCGTACTCTGCGTATAGATGTACACCCGCGACAGTTCGTGTGTTGCACGTTGCCGATGGTTGTCTTCTGTTTGGATAAACATCTCCACGACGTGGCATACAGTATACAGTAGAGCTGTTTGTATAAGAATTGCCAGAAAGACCTAATAAATTCAGTGTTTCTCAATATTTTTTTATACCTTTTTTTATGTTACTTCTTAACAGTTCGATGTCACATGGACAGTAATGACTACAAAATGAAGGCATATATGTGTAAACAGAATAGCAATTTCTGTAGTAAACGCTATTTATACAGAAACCACATTATAATATATATACTTGTTTAGTGTTACATAAATAATTTATTTATTATCTGAGAACATTAGAACACGTAATAAATTAACATAATAGTATCAAAATTCTAAAATTACATAATAGAATTAGAGTTAATGGGTTTTTATGAAAATAATTAATAAAATTATAGTCAATAGCTAAAATACACAATAATTGTTTTGTTTTGTACGTATTGAAAATATTAGATTATTGAAAATAATGTATCTGGATCGTGATGGAATGAGTGACCTCAGTACTGTAATGATTTGACTTCGTCGTACATAAAGTGTTCACAGGTAGAGCGTCTTACCCGTGAACAGAGAGTAGGATTCGTGTGATGTGCGATTAAGAAATAAATTTCATAGACTAGGATTTCTCTTAAACTAATATATAATAAAAATTTATTAAACGAAAGTCTATACAGTTAATGGCTAAACTTAATCATAAACTTAGTCATAACCTAAGCCAAGTATAACCTACTTGGTTATAAAGATAACTAATTCTAGCATTATCGCTAGTTCAGTCTTTAAATCAATAGCAAAAAAGGAACAATAGTCTGTTATGTATTTTCACTAACTGATTTGATAACTAGCATTGTTTATTTACGGACCGAATACTTTTCGGCTTAACACTTAACCGTCCGGCAGCACACTAATGTGTTTCATAAATACGATGTATTTGGTAAATTTCTTAGTTTCTTCACATTCTCTGACAATTTTGTTAACAAATAATGTCTTTTACTAAACAATGTCTATACGAGAATAATGTTTTTCCGAGAAATAATTTTGCTAGAAAAAGTATAGCTTCTAAAATACACAATTTTGCTGGACGTACACTCAAATTTTGCTCTGAAAAAGTCGGACGATTAAGTGTTAAGATGACTTATGAAATCTAATTCGGGCAGATGGAAATGTTGGATTATGATCGATAGGGATCGAGGATAGGCCAAGGAGCTAGCTGAAGCTGCCTTGATGTTGAGGATCCAAGGAATTGGTTAAAGCAGCCTCGAAGTGGTAGTCAAGGAGCTGGTTAAAATTGTCTCGATGTGGAGGAATCAGGGAGCTGGTTAAAGCTACTTCGCTGAGAGTGACCCAAGAGCTGGCTAAAACTGCCTCGATTAGCAGGAACCAAGGAGCTGCTTAAAGCTGCCTTGGAATGGTTTAGGACCAGTGAGACTGCGTGATTTTCAGAACATCGAACTCTAGAATGCCCCGCTGTCGCTGGCGACGCCGTATTTATCCTCGGAGGTTGCCTCCCTCTTTTGGACTCAGTGATTCCCCTCAGCAGGAGCCACACTTCTAATAGGCTTCGATGCCTTGGAGCATGCGCATGATAGTGCTCGCGCAGGCGTACCGAGAGGCTCACCTGCTGGTAGGTCCGTGATGTCCTCATCCTGTCCCCAGCGCGTGCAAAAAAGGACATCGTAGGATGCTGCTCGGATGATTTCCTGATGTACACATGCGCGAATGGAAGAGTCTTATTGCTTGTGCGCATGTGTTACGCATTGCTGGCGCGATCATTTGAATTTAAGAAATTGAGGTTAGGATATGATTTGTAGATTAAGATTACTACCAACTATACATATTTTCTATTCTAGTACTTATTTTATTCTTAATGCTATCAATGAAAATTGTCTAAATGATTAATATTTTAGAGTTTGAGATTATTGGCGAAATCGTCACCGGTTATTATAGTACTGTAAATGACACTCATCATCATGAAAACCATTATCATTAAGTATTTTAATATACATACACAACAAGTTAGTGGTTTATTTTTAGTTTTATTAATATTAAGTACTTATACATACAGAATAATTATAATATGTGTTAGAGTCGACGTATTTTTAAGAGAGAGTTTGGGACGGATGACCGAACTATGCCAGGTCTTTGATGAATTTATGATAGGGACTTAGCCTGCACGTGGATTTTGGAACAGGATTGAGACTACACGATCCTGGCGATGGCTGGTGACCATGTTGGATCTCCCAGCTATCGAGTACCGTTGCATTAACTGTTTATGTTTATGTTGAAATTATGTTTAGAGGTGGCAAGCAGCCCGACGTCGTGTTGTTAAAAAATAGGAACTCTGTTCCAGGAGGATCTGGCTACGGAATGGGAAAGGCTAGGCCTTTTGGTAACAGGACTGTGTTGAACACCGCGGCACTTACCTCAGCACCTCGTGACGGGACACATCTTTTCTTTCATTTTTCTAACGTATGATAGTTTTGCAAACAGCGTTTATGGCGTTTATTGCAATTTTTTTAAATAAATAAAACTTTTTTAATTTTGTATCTACTACTGTATTACAGTCCATATAATATCGAAATATTAACAAGTAATATGAAACAAAAGTGCTAAAAAATATCGAGAAACATTGAATTACGAGGTTTTCTCCGCAATTCCTATGTAAACGTTCCAACAGAGGTTCATTCGAACTTGTATACATAGCGCACCTCTATAATTATTTATTAGTAACAGCTGAAGTAGCAAAAAGTAGTAGCCAATTTTTACAGGACTATTAGTAAATAGTATATGCTTTCAAACAGTACCATCAAGAGTTTGAAGAAATATAGAGCTTTTTTGTATTCCTAAGGCAATTTGGGACAACTTGAATTTTTAGGTTATCCCAATTTCAAATTGAATAGTACAATTCCGACCATATATTTTTGAAAACCATTTATGTCCTGCATAAAGTGAGACCTTGTATATTTGAAATAAACCAGATGCAAAATCGTAAATATCTACAGACACTCAAAAAATAATAAACATTGTAAGAAAGCATACCATGCGATTCCTGTTATGATATGCAGGGATAACTTTTACCCAATTTTATTTTGTAATTGATGCATAAAAGGCATATCTATTTACACAATTAGATACTTTGAAGCTTTGCTTATCAAAATGTGGCGATCAGTACACTAAAATAGAACTATCAGATTTTAGGGCTTTTTCCACGGTGGCCCCCTGTGCAGCGGTGGTTTGTAGCAAGCGTAGGTAGATATCGCATTCCTCTCGAAAGAAAAACTAGCCCAACTCAAACTTAATTATAATACATTAACAGAACACGCTACTTTTAATAATATATACCTACCCAGGCCTAACAAATTTTTTGTGAATATCTCAGAAACTAAGGTCAACCGCCGATTTTGTCACAGGAAAAAGTTTTCGAAGTGATGACATTTATAACATATTTAAAAATCATCGAAATCAGCGAGGACCCCCACATTATCGGCAACTTTACCTTGCTACAATATTCATTAGCTGCCTAAACATAAATTATTTCTCAAGAAAATGAAACAGAGACAAACTGATAACACTAGCGGAAAGGGTAAAGATCTTATATGACTAAAGAATTCTCATCCAATTAGTTTACCTACGAATAGAGAAAATTACTTTAAATCAACAACACAGCATATTATATAAATTAAACAGTACCAGAAAGTATTATTCCGATTACAGACTCCGATTGGACACAGCCCTACAGTAATATGATCTAACGATTGATTCTATATCTTTAAGAATAACGCGAAGAAACTCAGACATATCGAGTAACTAGATGTATAATTAAAAAAAAAATTCGTGTAGCCCGTAATAAGTATTTAATTTAATAATAACGTTATGAATTTTCTAAGTCTGCGATACAAATGTGTTATTTCATAAAATCCATAGGGAATTAACAGACGACATGCATATACAGGGTGTAGCAAGTATACGTTGAAATATTTCAAGGGACAGTAGAGTATCCCAATTTGACCACAAAACGTCCTATGATATAGTGCCCAGTTTTGCAGTAATGATACTTTAAAGATAACACGTTTACACGATAAACTAATAGGCAGTGGATTTTATAATTTTGCAGATACATTGGAGAGAAGCAATAGAAGAAAGAGAAACTTAATATACATATTTTGTTGTATTTCTTACACTTTAACATTTGTAAAGCTTGCAAGATCGGAAATGCTCGTGGAAAAGAATCTACGTAACACACACAAATGAAGTGTATACCAAAAGACTGCCGGCAATCAGCTGTTCAAGGTGACCCAATAACCAAAAAAGCTGAGACTGTTTACAGTAGAAGTTCCATTGATGAACTTATGTCTAAAAGTGTCTTAAAAGATGTTAAGAGTCTTCCGAAATAACCACAACCTTCTCGAGTAACCGAATGGTCTAGGTCTAGGTCAACGGACTCTTCCGTTTGAAAATATGGTGCCAACTTTAAAACATTATTAGTCCAAGGCGAAAACAGAATGAACACTATGTCATAGGATATTTTGTGGTCCAATTAGGGTACCCTACCACTCCTTAAAACATTGAACTGTATATTTATTATACCGTGTATAAGAGTATCCCTGTACTGTTGTTATTACTAATATGCAGCATTTTTCAAATTATGCTTTATTATGGAATGAAGATTCTTTAAAAATTTGATAAGTTATAGTAATACATAATCGTAAACTTCCATGAGCTTTGAAACTTAATATTTCGAAAACTATTTTACTAACTCACTTTAGAAGTAATCTCATTTTCTAAAATGTAGTTTGTATTTCTGGAAAGGGTACTCGATCTATTTAGCTCTTCATGCAGCTTTGGTATATAGTAGGATGGTTTCGCGAACATTGTAACGAGTTACCACGAAATTGATTGACGTTACCGGTCCAATATTGATGCCCACACGCAATCGGAAGTTGTTAAAGCTGTGTTCATTAACGGACGCCAACTGCTCACGTATCCTGAGCGCATAGTCAGCCATGGCAGTCACGTGTTTGTAATTTTTCATGTCACAGGTGTTTTTTGTCAGTCCTAAGACAGAAAAAGAAAAATATTATCTCAGAGTAAAATGAACTTATCTATTTTTTATATTGTTTGGACGTTATTAAATTTAATATTGTATACTTGTTTATATTATTATGTATTTTGTATATTATATATCTTCATCTCCAATTAAGCTTTTCAATAGCCAGATTCATCAGTGCTCATCAGCCATATCAACTCTGTACAAAATTTTAATTGTATTACCCAAGCACGTGATTAGTAGCCAACTTACAGTGAGTAACGCAAGTATATGTACAACAGAGGTAGAAAATAATTGATTATACAAAAATTGTATAATAAATTGCAATTTATTGAAATGAATTATTTTTATACTAATGTATATACACGCACTAAAAGTACGCAAACTTAGTGAAAATTTAAACAGTAAGTAAATAAATCATATAACATTTTTCACGAATAAGTATATTTAATACATAATGAAAGTATTCAAACGCTCTGTTATAAGCATTATAATTTGTAAACACGAGGCCGTTGCGAGGTCTAAATGTAAACAAATGATCTCCAGTAAGTTTTGAACAGTATTTGAAAGCAAACCGAAACGAAAGTTAAACGTTTATCTGTGATTCAGAATAATGAGTGGTAAAACATCAGAAACCAGTAAACCTGAACGAGAAATTACTATTAAATTGCACAAGGAAGGTAAATCATGTAAAAAAGTATAATACGAATGGAAATATTGCAAATGAAAAGATCTGGGTGTCCAAAACAGTTAACGTCACGTCAAGAAAAAATATTTTTGCGTGAAATAAAGAAAGATCCATTTACATTTGCTTCAAAATTAGCAATAATAGTTGCTACAAACTTTCATAAAGAACTAGACGCCCAATTATGTCTAAGAATGTTATAGAAAAATAATTTCCATGGTAGAGTGCCACGAAAAAAAACCTACATTAATTGTCTACAGACTTTTAATTGCGTTTCATGTATACATGCACACAACCACTTCCACAGGGACGAAATCAACCACTTAAGTATCCGTGAGAGAACTCTTGACAAATTACATACACAGACATGAAATTATCACCGCAGTGTTTAGACGGTGGTTGCTTTTCAGTCCACTGAGTAAAGAATCACTGTATAAGCTTGCTCGCAGCACGCGTTGGAGTAATAACTTTTTTATTATACAATGCATATTACGCTAAAATATTATGTACAGCGGTTATGTTGAACTGTATAATTACTCGATGCATCTGTCTTACGGCACTTAACGTGTTAAGATACAATTGAGTGAATAGCTGAATTAACTGAAAAGTATACATGGCGACGGAAAATTGTGAAATTTCGTATTTAAATCATTTACACATTTTAAATTAATATCAGAAAAATATTTCAACTTATCGGTTTTTTTCACTAAATCTAAATAAAATGTTTCCAGGTTTCTTTGACTTCCAACTATTAGTACTTTAGTAGTTGATCATTTTGTCAACTTATCTCGAATATTTCAACTTATCTTTCCACTTTATTATTCAGTCACATCAGTCGATTCAGCATTTCGAAAGTTCTGTAAAGCTTTGAAAACGAATAACAAATATTCTATATTGCTTTCTATATTGCATCGGTTTTAAAGTTCCGACGAGGAAAGGAAATATTTAAAAGGACGTAGAAATACGTTTCAAAGGCTGCGGAGAAAACAGAAATATTCTGATATTTTGAGTTCGCTAGCAGAAAATGCAAAAGAATTTGGAACCTTCACTAGGAAATTTACGTACAAAAGGTTGCAGAGTTATACTCACCGGAAGCAGCCATGTACGTGGCTCCGGTGCTCTTGATCTTCTCAATGTATTTATATTGTTCCTCAGCGAGTAACTCGTCGAAATCGGCAATTATTTCGTTCAGAAGCCTGAGACACTCGACGCCTTCGTTGTTTGCTTCCAGTTCCACGTAAAACTCCGAAAAATTCGGAATCGAGGCGAACATTATGCAAACAAAATCACATTGCTCGTGGTATAGCTCCTGCGAAAAGATTAATTTAAACATATATAAGGGAAGATTGAATAGAAATCTGATGAGCAGTATTGCATGTCTCACGTTACTAGTACAGAAAAAAATATAGGATAGAATGTTAAGTATGGTTTGAGTAAAGTCAGAGAGAATCTAACGTTTAAAATAAAACGAAAATCTAGAATAACAAAATTGTGTTGGCGCTTTCATTTTCGCCACAAATGCATTTGTGAATCAATCAAGTACGTGTGCGTTTATAGACTTAAATAATAACTCGTGTTACGGATTTCACTACAGATCGTTTCTGTGATTGTTTTTGTAAATAACGCAATGTCAACGTTATTTTACTATGAATATTTAGTCACTACTCGTTCTTATAGTGTACGAAGAACACATTGAACATACCTAATCAATGACAACAATGAAATAAGCACTATAGTTTTAACTGAGTTTAATTTTTGTGTTAGTTTGATCTACAATTTTTAGTTAATGTATTGTTCCGTATGCAAATTTCACTCTATGAATTAAATTATGACATATCATATCTATTGCTTGCAGAGTACGTATCTTGGATTTTTATTTGTCTAAATGCTGTGATACTTCTTCGTTTTAATTGTACAAAGTTTGTTTTTTTTTTACGAATAAATGACGATGTTTGTAGTCAACAAGTTCTGATATTACATTGTATAGTGTGCAGAGATAAGAAGTCCAGCAAAAAGAATACCAATTTACCAACGAAGCACAGTACGAAATTAGCGATTCGGCGGTAATAATTCATAGTGTAACGACCAAGTTCAACAAACGTTGACAAATAGAGCGGTTTACTTATGAATAAGAAATGGGATTTTTGTGGAGCGCGGTTAAAAAATGAATTTCGCGGATTAGGATTCCTCTTCTTGTATTAATATTTATTAACAAAATAGTACATGTATGTATTTCTAACGCTTAAATCTAATTTGATCACTAATACAATCTTGTCAATTTATACGTTCAAAATTTGATCTATCACTGTCACTGAATCCAAAACTTTGTTGGTCATTGACTATGATCACAGTTTAACATACCGACTAAACACATTTGAATTTCGACGATAATGTCTGTATAGATAGCAGAGACAGTTATAGATGGAAATTGAATCACAATAAATTATAAAGGATTTATCAAAGAGCTGGTTAAAGCTGCCTTGGTCGAAGGAGTCCAAGAGGTGGTTAAAGCTGCCTTGGTCGAAGGAGTCCAAGAGCTGGTTAAAGCTGTCTCGGCTAGGAGTGATCCAGTAGTTGGCTGAAGCTACCTCAATGAAAGGAACTAAGGAGCTGGGGTATAGTGGTCTCATAGTAAGGTTGAGACTAGTACTATTTGTTTGTCTGGTTTGTTATCACTAGCAACGTTGAATTTATATTTGAAAATAGACTCCTTCCAGCAGTCCGCTGATTTTGCTCATTGTAGGAAAAGTGAGATGCAGCGTATGTACGCACAGGAGCTGCTGCAGGATATTCGCTCCTGATAGGTCCTGCATGCGTGACACATGTGTGTGTCGCATTCCGTTGAGAGATACGTATGCGTGCAGAGAGACTTGCCTTCTATAGGTTCACTGTATTATCATCGTGTCGTCATGAAGTGTTTTATAGCATAGAAACACATCATGGCACTTGTCGTTTGAGAAAATTTTGTGTTAGGATACTTTCTTTCGCCTTTCTCTCTCAGTAAAGAATTTCCTAGATACATTGCCGATAAGTAAAAAATAACATTTTTTTATGAAAATATCAGAATTTACACACTAATCGCTAGCTGGAATGCTCATTGTTCTGCCTTTTCCCAGCTGATGCGGCTGCTTATCACCGCGTTAATGCATTTCATCACTTGATAGAGTTCTTGTTTCATCCTATTTAACTATTTTTACAATGTAATTCTTTCAACAGCTCTTCTGGATCTGGACTCGTACACTTTTCGTAACTTGTCCTAAGTTTTGCGTGATGTTTCTGCTTTTGACATGATTTAATTGACCTTCTTTTACGCTAAATAAAATTAATGCCAATGCCTCCTTATCCTTCCTTGTCCACTCCAGTGCGTCTTATTCAGTTTTCTCTTCTGTTCCATTTGAGTACACCCATAGCTCATTATACGAGGGAGAGACAATAATTATCTGCAATGTTACTATAATTTTTATTTGAATACAAATGGAAACTCAAAGGAGAGAAAAATCTGGACTATACGAGGGATGAGCCATTATATCGAACTTGAGTTTTCGGAGGGTTTCAAGAATTTGTACAACAGTAAGTGGACAGGCATTGTCATGTGTAACGTCCCAATGCGTTAGGCGAAAAGGAAGGAACAGGTTTCGAGAGAAGAGTGGCTTCCTCACGAATTTAGGATAGTGGGAGTTTGTGTGGCGTGCGATGAAAGAGTGAAATCTAAGACTTGGATCTGTTTAATATTAATAATTTATTCAAAATTCGTTAGTTGACTAATTGAACATTAAGATAGTTATTAAACTAAACTTGAGTATGGTAGTGCGTGACGTATAACTGAAAATCGAATATTGATACATTATAATTCGTATAATCGATTCTTAACCTAAATGCTTGCCGAACGGTTTGTGCTACAGAATGGTAAAATGAATGCGTAATACATAAGAACAATTAATTAACGCCGTGAAATTATAATAATAATTGCCTAGATAATAAGTACTAAGGTTATGATTCTATGCGTGAGTATATATAATATGTAAATAACACAACGTGTTCTATCAGGTGTCGGTAATGTAGGAAACGCGATTTGGACAGGTTATGTTCATCTAACAGATTCTGAGTCGCTGCCTCAGTAATAAAAATAACCCAGGTCCAGTCTCCTGATCTTTTCAGAAAAAGACAGATTATCGACTACATATGTTAAGCATCTCTAAGCGACGTTTAGTCTGTGTGAAGTTCAGTTGCTCTAACCGTCGGGACCTTGTCTTGAACAGAGCGGTCTGCCACTTTCACCAACGTTAAGTTGCTTGCTGTGCTTGTTACGGCATGTATGCTCAGTTAAGGTCGATTCGCACGTATCCGTCTGTGTCCGTCTGTTCGTACCCATCTGTCTGACTCCGCTTATTTTCCTCTGAGGCGTGATGCAGACAAGTGCTTTTCACTGCACAATTGTACGCCTGCTTTGTTATCAGGCTTGAATCACATGCGCATCGCAACTTGTAGCTGTTCTGACTACAATTATTGAATGTCTATCAATTATATAAGATTAATAATTTTTTTTTCAAATTGATCAAATACTAGACCGAACCATT
Organism: Calliopsis andreniformis; assembly: GCF_051401765.1. NCBI lineage: Eukaryota > Metazoa > Arthropoda > Insecta > Hymenoptera > Andrenidae > Calliopsis > Calliopsis andreniformis. The sequence continues at coordinate 2,833,113 of NC_135067.1, read as the reverse complement.
GTCCATTTTTTAATTACTGTTATTTCGTAAACAGAAGTCATACATTAACTTTCTACTTTCACACCTCTAAGTTAAGTTTCCAAGAAGACGTTTCGACATTGATTGTAAGAAACATATGCGAAAAATTCTGTAAAAAATTGTACTTTTTAGACATACTTGAATTCATTTGAATTTTTACAATTTATTGAACAAAAACTATCTTCATTCTCCCATCTGTTTCGTAACACAGAAACATCTTCGTGGAAATTCAACTTAAGAATGTGAAAGTAAAGGATTCGCCTTTTAAAATGACTCCAGGGAGGAGGTTATCATAGTTTTATTATATTCATGTTATGAAGATCTCATTTGTAATTCACGAAAAGTTTATTCTTAAAAATTTAAGATTGACCGTCCGTTTTGCCGGACGGACACTGAACGTTGAGTACGAACCACTCCATTTAAAAACAAGGGAACAATATTTTCTCCCAAGGGACGAATTGAACGGCAACGGATATGCATGAATCAACCTCTAAGCATCTTTGGGACGCATTCTAACTTGCTGGACCCTCCAGTCGGTATAGCCGCAGAGATCATGTCTCGAATGGAGCGCTTTGTAGTCTTTTTGCAATTGCCGAATTAATTTGTCGGATTTATTACACCGAGTTCATGAATACTTGAATGCCTCGCAATCAATCCCAAAAGGAGCATACAATATTTTTAATCTTTTGGGCCTTAAGTCACTGTAACCATGAGCACTACGTCACCAGCGGTGTGGTCTCTAATAACCACTGGGAGTGTACCAGCTGTCTGTGAGATAGTCAAAGCGTTGTTCTTGACGTCCAAATCTGCTCTCTTCGCGATGCGTCTGGAGCATCTCTTTATATACTCGAAAAATTTGAGCACGTGCATGCGCAGTCGGAGTGGTCTCTATTTTATTCTAATATTGGCAATAATAACTTAGTTTAACCGTGATTACAAAATATTATAAAAAGGTACGAAATTGAGTATGTGTGTCTTAAAATTCTACAGTATGTGTAATGAAGACAGTAAGTCAACAAATATGAATATTCTTAAATATTACAAACCATGGGCATTGGCTTGGCGCTCCGCCGCGATAGTGACGGCTGGCTATTCCACCGTGGCAGCGACAATCAGGCCCTTTTCGGAACAAACCTGGAGAAAACCCACAGCAGAACATGACCTGACAATAGCGACGCGCATGTGAAACGTTAGCATTCTTGCAACCAGGACGCCTCCACCCTTGTGCGACGTTGCAAACCAGGCGGTTTATCGAGAAAGCCATTCGGGAATTTATATTTGCGCTATTTTTGTAAAGTATAGAACTTCTTATGTTTTTAACAGAAGGCAACTATAATTAACTAAATATTATAAACGCAATGAAGAAGGTTATGTATGAGTGGAATAACTAGCCTAGAAAGGGAGCGCATTAGGCAAAGAAAAGAGACGGTTATATACATGACGTAGAATGTGGTGGATCACCTTCGGGCAATGGCGCAGGAATGATGTGTGTATGTGTGTGTGTGTGTGTGTGGGGGGGGGGGGGGGGGCGTTACACACGTAATAACACAACACCTTTTTACAGTAATCTATAGCATTTGTCTCGAATTACAGGCTTTAGGCTCTCGGTAAACATTTCGCTGTAAGGAGCACGGGTTTACTGTTGTGCCCCACTCCTGATAACCAGGATGAGTCCCAAAAAACTGTAAGGATCCAGTTTTCCTGTCAATGGTTGGCTCTTGAATTTTTTGTTGTTAAGCGATTATGGTTGCTTCCATTTCACGTTCTATCCTTTACATTCTGGATCATAATGAAGTTTATCATGGCGATTTGAATGTTGTTGATAGCTATCTAAATCCATTTCTTTATGGAAGATTGTGAGTCGTTTTTGTACCCATCTTACATAGACTTTAATAAGCCTAAATTTATTGTGAATGATTTTATAGGTAGAAACATGATTAATTACAGATAATTTGCCACTTTATCAATCGTGTATCTAACAAAACCATATGTCATACACGTGTAACGTTCTCCTCATTTGTAGCTGTGTACGCTTGGATCCTGTATTCACGTCGTTTGTGCAGCCATTTTTGAATCTTTCAATCCATTCGTAGTCACTTCGTTGTGGCAAAACACTGTTCCCATCCATGAATTCCACAACTTATTAGTTATCTCTCCGTGCGGTTTATAAGCACCGGCTAAAAGTAGTAAACACATATGTACTTCCCGATTTATAATATTTAACTCTTCCCAATTACTGCCGTGTATTCTGCGACCTTCAATATTCGTATAAATAATTCAATATGCGTAAAAATAATATTTTGAAGGTGAACATTCATAAGAAGTAAAAACGTTGACATTATATCATGCACTCTACAAATAGTTTGTCTAGGTACACTTTGAGAAACTTTTAAGGAACTTTCGAGGAACTTTTTAGAATCGACGTAGTGTACTTATCATAGAGGTTACGCAAATCTAAGTCCGTAAAGGAGCATCGAATACTCTTAATCTTTGGAAAACGGTCGCTACCTCTAAAGGAGCGATCTCGATCTCTGGATGAGTACCCCAGCTGCCTCTCAGATCCTCGTGTTCTCGTAACTCATCGATGCCAGAGAGAAGTGTGTTCCCTGCTGCTTTCGCAGCTCTTTATATACCCGCCAGTCAGAGTTCGCGCATGCGTAGTGTCTTGTTTCTAATGGCGCACTTATTCTAACCGTGACTGTTTTAGATGAAAACGTACGAAATACGTTATGTTTATATTAAAATATAATTAAAACGTATAATATATGACATATAATAAAATAGAAAAATATGAATTAAGTATTTAACCTAATAGAACATGCACTAAATAATAAGACAATATTAATAGAAAGAGAGCGAAAATAAATACAACGGGGGGAGAGAGAAAGAGAGAGAGAGAGAGAGAGAGAGAGAGAGAGAGAGAGAGAGAGAGATGACGATAATTAGAGAGAGATAGACTAAGATAGAGGGAGATGAAGATGGAGTAGACCGTGGGGCGTTATACCTAATAGGCCTAATTCGAGTAACTTTTTTTTCCTTTCCATACGGCCAATATAATGTAGCAAAATTAACAATCGTAAACTATAGGATTATATATGTACAATGTTGAAATCTTCTATCTCCTGTTGATTCATTCTATTTTTCGGAATACGTTCCATTCTGCAACGATAGTCTTCGTTGTTACAATTTTACTAAGAATGAAATTACGCTAAATAAAACTGATAGTCAAACACTAACGATCAAACACTAAAACACTAATAACAAATACCACTGCTCTATTATAATATACTATAAAATAAGAACTTCAAATAAGACATGGAGGAAATCAACAGTCGCTTAGACATGTTCTCGATGTTAGTGTTAAAACGATTCCGACTTGACCTGAGTTCTGTAAGGTTCATTTCAACATCTGAATCTTTGTAAACGCAGATGTCCAGTTAAAGTCAAGGTTACTTTCTTTATTGTCCTTCCCTTTTCTTAACAATGTCTGTGGAAGGACACGCAAAATTGGTAACTGTTTACTGTCAACTCCGTGTTCGGAATTTTTGGAAAATTATGCGAAAAATTTTGAAAGGTCAGAATCATTTCAACAACGACACCGAATGCATGTCTAACAGCCGTTGGTCCCCTTGCCGTCCTATTTAAAGTTTTTAGTTTTTTTGTGCATTAAGTTAGACTAAATCTACTTTATTAATATTATATGTGTATGTTATTAATATTATATGCGTATTTATATATATAGTTATTATTTAAAATATTATTAACAGTAGTGCAATACTATTTGTTATTAGTGATTCAGTGCTTAATCGTTAATGTTTAACTATTAGTGTTATTTATAATGGAATGAGGTCCAAAAAATGAGATAAAACAACAAGAGATAAAAAGTTCAAACATTGAGCAGATAGGAAAATATATTATTATTATACATAGTATTGTAGTTCACGATTGTTAATTTTGCCATATCAAACTGGAACTGTTAGAAAGAAAAAAAGGTGCACCTTGTTAAGTCTCCTGCATTAAGATACGCACACCACTATGCTGGGTCTCACGTTCAAAATAGACGTTTCTGTGTGATAGAGTAGTGATAGGCCCATGTTTGTAAGAGTGACTACACAATTCAATCGATGCCAAATGTTTAACAATTTTTCTTAACTATACAGTTCGTTTGCGGCACATGGTTCTTTTCAATCATTTTTTCTAGTCAACGATGAAAATATGATTATATAGTAAAAATATTAATATTAATTTTCAATGTTATAAATAATTTTGCAGATGGTGTTTTCACAAATTTCTATCGATCCAGTGCTGTAGATTCATCCCTGAACACCACTACCATTAATTTCTTTTCACCCTGTACGGTCGGTATCCATCATACATGAATCGCGATTCATGATTCACTGTGTGAAAAAGGTCATACTCATAACGTGAATATGTACATTTAAAAACAACGAAATAATATTTGATCAAACCAGAGATGAGTAGGGAGATTGCCAATGATCGTTAGAAAAGCGAGGCAGATTCAATAGAGGCATTCCTACCAGACAACTGTCGAACTACATGTTCCTACCAGACAACTGTTGAACTATATGTACATTCGAAAGTGACCACCCATGAAGGATAGAGAGACATGCATACGAATGAAAGATAAATTATGGTGGAGACTTTTCAAAGAATTTCGTACACACATTTTTCTATCTTTCACGTGCAGTCTCTTTCTAATATGCGTATAGTTCATCAGTTGACCGCTAGGAACGTCTCTTCAAATCTGTCTTACTTTTCTAACGATCATTGGTAATCTTCCAATTGATTTCTAATTAAATCGAGAGCGGAGAGTGAGCGAATCATGAGCATATTGAGAGTGTGGTCCGACCGTAATTCTAATGTATATAAATTAAGGAAAATCATAAAGCAAGTATTTAAATAGAGCCTTACGTCCGAATTGACAGTAGACAGGAAGTGAGCCGCTACGTGTTCCGGAAGTATATTCGCCAGCAGTTTCTGATTGTAGGCCTTCAGGTGCTCCATTTCCTCTTTTTCCTCTGTGGCTTGAAGTTTCCATAGAAAATCCAACCTGCATTCGATTATGAAAATACTTGAATATTTTCATATATGCATCATGACTCTTACATACGTTTAATATGTATTATCATCCTGATTAACATATTCGGTGTGGAGTCGATAAATGTAGCAAGAGAAAAGCTGTTTCTACTATACAGGGTGTTCCCAAACATGTGGGACAGTTTTGGAAGGTATATTCTATATACGAAGGCAATAAAAAATGTCATGTGCACATATATGCGGCAACATTTAATTTTTTTTAGTTATTTGCTATTTTATGTTGTGTACACTACAATACTTTTTTCAAGGCCTATCATTGTGTGGGTTTAGTGTTTTCAGTTAAACGCTATTTCATATAGGGTATCTGAAATATAGCTTTCGACATTTTAAGAAGTGGTAGGAGATTGAAATGGAGGCCAAAATGTCCTATGACATGATGTTCGATTGGTCTTCGTTTTGCAATAATTATGCCTTAAAGTTAATATACCTCTATGCTAAACTAACAATCACTGTATTCTTAGTACATTTTGTTGTTTCTCTTACAGTTTGACTTTTCTAAGTTATTAAAAATTCATGATACTCTTAAAAAACTGGATCTTGAATTTTTAAAGCTTTATGAGAGTGAAACAGCAAGAGATATAACAAAATGTATTAATATCTTTTTGTTCTATTTTTGTCTTTCAGTGCATCTGTAAAATTACAGATTCCTCTGATTATTAGTTTAGCATATAGGTATATTAAATTCAAAACATTATTATTGTCTCCTGTACATACTGGATATAGTATGCAGCTTATCTGTAGTGATCGTACAAACTGGCCTAGTTTTAAGAACAAATCAATCAATTTGTAGTATCTGGTAGAAAATACGAGACAGGAATTACAAGCTAATAAGAAATTTCGTTTATAAGTCACCTGACCCACAACCTATCTTGTTAAAATTTTTTATGTAATTTTTTATAAAATAAGCTATAAACTCGTACAAAATTTGAAATCAACATATCACAAAAATGGAAGCTCATTGGAATGAACGCCCATTAGGCTTCTTTAGTACTATAATATGTACCTACTGTCGTTTCTAAAGCGATTTCCACGATCATGCTTTTCCCTTGTACGTATCACGTGTTATTCAAATATTCCGTTTCGGCCATCTTTCAGAATTGAGTTTTTCAACAGAATTGAAAAACTTGTAATCCATCAGAATTTAGTACCTTTAATACACCGTTTTTGCGAATGTACTTCGCAACAGCTGCAAGGTAGCTGAGAATTAAATACTTACAACATGCGTTTATTAATCTACTATAGGAACGGTATACAAAATACCAGTAAATTGTTCACTCATCATGTACGGAAATGTGTTGCTCTGGCTGCAGGCAGTTTAACCCTCGCCTAGCTAACGCTGGTTCATTTTTGACCCCATGTTCGTTTACGATGTAGTAGTTCCTAACATTCGGTTTTTCGTAGGTTAAACATTTGATAAAGTAAGCTAATTTAGTATTGTGCTCCCATCTTATTCGTTTCATATTGATGGAATTTAAACTTATTTTTCTTTTTTCAGATCACTTAAAAGTTATGAGTTTAAAAGTCGCCAAACTCATATTGATGCCGATTGCCTTAGAAAGACCTTAAAAATGACCTCGAGCGGTTACCTTTATCACCGTTAGATGCACGTTTTGGAATAATTTAAACCCTTGTTATTTACTTTTTCTTACCTTCAATAGTAGCAGAAATAATTCAGATGTTAGATTTAGTTCGGCGCTCTGTATAAATGAAGTTGCTTTAAAATATATTACCTGTAAGTCGCTTCTGTATGCTGCGAGTGAGCAACTAGACAGCCCATAAAGAAAACCACCAAAACGGCTGCAAGCCATTTCCCCGTCAGTTCGATGTCTTTTTCGTGCACAGCATTGTAGATGCTGATTGCCAGGTAGCAGACTACCACCAGGCTAAGTATTGCCACTTTGAATACCGACGTCAGGATCTGGTAGACTGCACAGGTTATCATGACCAGCATCACGAGTACCGGGAAGAGCTGCATTAAAAAGTGATTTTATTCCTGTAGAGATCAGAAATCTTAGAAATTGTTAGATTACTATTCTGAAGTTTGTCTGCAATCCCTATTTGACACATTAAGCCCCTTGATTACTGATACGCATGAAACATTTTTTATTGTTGCGTCCACAACATATTGTTTTCATTACACTACCATGTGTTAAATTATATTAGCAAATATTTAATAAAAATGTGTTGTGATCAGGATCTAACAATCTCCGTGTTTGTATTAGTGTCTAAAAACTGGCTGCCATATAGTAGTTCTGGTTTAAGTATAATAGTACTTTCTCTATCATTATACTACTCAGTTAATTAAAGTGAAAAATGATAATAAAAAAAAAAGTTATGATAGTACTTTGCTTTTAAGCTTGTTTTCTTGGATTCTGCGCCCCTGGATCGATAGGGATGTGTTAAAAACGTAAATTATAAAATTGACCTTGATCTAGAAATTCCAAGTCCAACTTTTTCTTATTCACAGTTGTACTCATCACGAGGGCAAAAAGTATTAAAGGAACTATGAGATGCAACTTAACCATTTTCTTGACAAATGTGTTAAAGTTTCACTCAATTTTTAGAGTAATTTTATTGATTCAATTTATTTATATTAGTATGTGTTCATAAAATAAGTAGCCAATCGAAACACGGATAGATTACTATCGCACATAAATACCGCAGTAATGATCAGACGATGTTGACACCGTGATCCATTACCAAAAGATTCATGGTATACATGGACGAAACAGTCGAAAATCATTCTTTAGCTTGAGAAATATATCGTAGTTTAATAAATGGTAATGGAAAACCGCTATATCCAGAAGTGCCAGATTGGCGAGATTTTCTGCAGTTACATCAGACCTGACCGGAAATTTGTTTGTACGAGAAACAGAGTGCTCGCTCTTGATCTCAGAGCAACACAGGCCTCGAATCGCCATACAAAGAACAAAAAAGTGGGGATTTCACGAGACCTGTAAATACAGACTATAGGAGTTATGACGTTAGGATATACCGTGTTCGTCACCTGAGCGAGGTAATTGGTACATACTATTTTCCATTTCACATGTATACTTGTAACGCTATTTGCAGCGAAGTAATGGTGTATGTGGCTTGTAGCCCAAAAGGTAACCCTACAAATCGTCCCTTTTTGGTCCTATGACTTTGGAACTGAATTGTATTTACTTTATGATGATACATTAATCATTGTGCAAGATACAATTTTTATTGGATCTTTTATCTATTGTAGGCGTGTTTGCACACCCCGCTTTTTCTCGGGTGAATGTTGCTCCTAGAGGTGGATCGGGAGATGCAGAAGAGGTGTATCCTCGGTAGGGAATTGGAACAATTGCCGGGTACCTAAAAGGGGCAGTCGGATTTGCGCTGTCCAGGAAATAGGACATCTTGACAGGTAATGCAATCGTTGTTTCCCTAAATACAATTACTTTGTGCGCGTGTCAAGCGGGGCCTGGTGTGTTACTTTCCCCAGCACCCCGTATTTGTAGAATTTGCTAGAGTGATGGGATGGAAATAGTATGGGGACTATTACGCGAGTGACTTTGTAGTGTTCTGAGTCCTGCGATTAATCCAGGATGTAAACTCTATGTTGTAGATGTACTACTAAGAGGAGTCACCGAATCCATAAAAACAGTGTCTTATGTTGTAATTATCATACCTCTGTTGGAGTTTAGTTTTAGTTCTAATAGGTATCCTATTAAATGTGTTCAGAATAAATGTGTTGAGAATAAAGCAAAATATATTTATTTTCAAATAAGTTTCAAAATAAAAATACACAAACAAATAACATGTGCCGTATGCTAAATACCCCTACGTTCATATGATTCAATACTATACTGAGATATAGAAAATATCTGGGCAATGGAAAAGATCATGCGTGCCTCGTGCCGTTTTACGGTGACTCGAACAGTGGACAGCGTTTCAAGAACGAAAGAAATGATTCCCACATTTGCCACCTTTTTCGACTTTCTGGAGCTATTCAAAGTAGTCCGAAACGCCAAACGCATGTACACGCAACTGATTCAGTAGTGTGTATAATGGAGGGGGAAATTTTCAGAAGCGTATGTCGCCAATTTGGGTATTTTAAACGAAATCACGAGTTGACTGCATTTCATTGAACTTTTTCCTTTCGAATGAACCCTTCTCCAGATCAAAAGCTTCTCATATAAGGACGAAAAGTTAGCTTCCGTAAACCCATATTTTTTCCAAATTTTGTCAGTAATGTCACCCCTCTGCCATATCCTAGTTTACTCTTTTAATTCTCTAAAGAACCAGCAGCTATTCTTGATCACTGGAAAACAGTCACTGCCTCCAAAGGAGCAGTCTTAATCCCTCTGAACAGGTCTATTAGCTGCATACCTCTAAGATTCTCATGCTTTCGGAATCTGATGCCAGAAGTAAAAATGTGAGCCGTTCTTTCACAAATGTTGAAGGGGATGAAAATTAAATGTAACTTTGTTTGCAATAAATCATATTCCTCACACCAGTCTCGTTATTTAATTGCCACACCTCGTATCTAGTATATCTAGTTTGAGTCTTCGTTTTCGAGAAAATCGATCATCAAGTTCCGTGAAGTACGCGTATACTTGATAGTTAACGAGAATTAGTCAACCAGAATGCTCCACATTAGGCCGCTCTATTCGGATTTGTAAACAATGTTATAGTTTGATTGGGATTGAATTAATGCAGTACGTTCTAATAATCCATTTAGTTACACTACAAACTGCTGAAAGTATTTTGCGTTTCGTATTAATCAAAGTGTTGCTCGATTGATTAAGGAAGCATGAATTGATGCTAAGTCGCAAGTCTTCACTTCTTTAAATACTTGTATGATATTGCGTATCAGTGCAACACTTGAATTCAGACAAAACGAAAAATACTTTTAGCAATTCGTAGTTTGACTACATAAATATTAACGCAAATAAACGATTATTATTGGAGCTTAATGCATTAATTCAATCCCTACTAAGCTATAATGTGTTTACATTCTTTACAAGTCTGAATATAGTAGTCAAATGCGAAGAAATTCGTTCGAGCAGCTCCTACTACCTTTCAAGTAGATACATCCGTACTTGACGGAACTTGATGGTTGATTTTCTGAACAACAAAGTCTCAATCGAAAAAATTTTATTCTGTTTTTCGACTTATTTTTAGATGTATGTAGAATCATCCTCTGCGCGTTTGTACTACGATTTCCGATACATTCTGTATACACTCGTTTATAGAGTCAAGTGATCATTAAATTAAAGTCCTTTCTACATTAATATTTCCATTAATATTATTATTTCTATTTAAGACCCGCTCCAGACGCGTTTTTCTCGCAGCCGCGCGTTGTAGCAACAAGGACAATTCCCAGCTTTTTATTGTGGAAAACAAGGAAAGACATACGAACATGGCAGCTAGGCTGCACGTATGCTGCAAATTGTAGCGGTGAATTGACGCAGTGCTGTGAAATAGGACCTATGTCCTTTTGAAAATACGCAATCGTGTCGCTTAATTGCCGCATTCGACTACCCTTTCTTGTTTTCCACAATTGAAAATTGGGAATTGTTGCAGCGGCAAAAAACCGTTCGTCTGCAGCGGACTTAAAAAAGAAAACGTATAATTTTAATAACAAGTCCATACATTTGTATGAAATTCTCCTACGTATATGTTAATTTAAGAAATGGACTAAGTAACCAATGTGATATGTTTTCTGATATATGTATACTCTGTATATTTGCATAAAATTCTCTTACGTCTACGTACACTTAAGGAATGTACTGAACAACTAAATTCACTATTAGAAAATCGATTATTTTGATAGAATTGTGCTGATCAATTTTAATGTACTTACTTCTCAGCAGTGTAATGTTACTATGTATAGGAATAAATATTTATATTTTTATTTAAATGCACGAGTTTGATACTGACTATGCATTTCTAAAGTTTAGGTGTATAAGTAATTTATCTATTTTTTTTAGATAAAAGAATACTATTTCAACCTGCTCAAAGGTTGAGAATTCAATAAATAATTCTTAAATTTACAATTTGATAATTTATAAAACGGAATCATTTGTTGCATAAAATGGAATAATTCAATGTTTACATACTTCGAAATGATTTAGTAATAAATGTAGTATTAGAATGAACATTATAGAATGAACACAAGTAATTTATTTACAAAATTTATGGCACATATAAGATATATTCCAATATGGTAAATTACTGGAGTATATTACTACAGATATAATAGTATAACTGCATACATTTAAAAGCAGCATGCAATGTGTTCTATGTCGACTCTGACTAGAAATTTGACAAAAAATGGAGGAATTCATCAGCAAAAAGTAAAGAATTGACGAGACTATTCTTAAGAAACAGTAGATTTTATTGTATGGGTATATGTGTCGGTGCTGTTAGACTCCAGTGAGTTCGTTGTACCTATTATAACCCCATTATAACTACATGTTCAAATATTATTTAAAAATCGAGTATTATTGTATTTTTATTCCTACTAATTGTTAGATTAGGTGTTATTATTAAATGTTATTACATAAGTTATTATTTGTAAAAGATCTAAGCTTGTAGATTTCACTCTTTAGCCATGTGCTACACGAACCTTCCACATTTCGTTAATTCAAAACCCCTCTTGTATGGGCAACATAGTTCTGTACGTTTAATCAGTTGAGGAAGTTACATTTCTAATAGTTGTTAATGTTTATATTCAAATATGAAAGTTTGACTCGGCGTGCTGCGTAAATCTTTAAGATGTTTTAATTTTCAGATGCAAGTATGTCTAGATATTAATATAATAATAGATAGTATATTTGTAAGGATATTAAGAAGAATGTAAAATTCTATTTAAAATCTCCTTCATTCAAAATTTCGTAAAAACATAACCTTAAGGAGAAGTCCTTTCCTCGGTTACATATGTACTTTCAAATAGTATAATTTTATCCTGAGAAATTATACAGCAAAAAATAAGACACATATTTAGGTGATCTTATTTAGTTGTACATACAGGGTGCATCATTGTCTCCCTTTTAAGAAAATATACAGGGTGAGTCATTTAAAAATATTTTAATTTTTCAAATTCAGATCCCGGTTCAAGTGTCCAAAAATTTGAAAAAAATATATATATATATACGTATATCTGCATTCTCTGGTCTTTTTTCTTTCGATTTCAATTGTTTAATTTTCGGACACTCAGAAACTGTAATTAGGGCACGTCGGCAAATTTCGCACTAATTGTTTCTACGGTACACTAGAAGCACTCCCCATTTTCCGTTTACCCTCAAACACCTAAAACTGTAGTTCCATACATTTGTACTCGGTCAAAATTCAAAGTCAATATTCGTCTTATTTTTTTTATATAGATTACAATGATTCTCTTGTGTTATGTTTCAACACTCACGAATTAGAAAACCATGATGCGTGCATTTAAGAATTCAGCAGACAATTTATGTCAGGATGGACGCATAAACTGTAACTGTATTGAATTGTTCTATGGATTGTAACAAGCGAACAAGTAGTAGTAGTAGTAGTAGTAGTAGTAGTAGTAGTAATAGTATTACTATTAGTCATCAATGCATTTATAGATAAAAATTGAAATACGCTTGGTATCATGTCGTTTCGTGTTTGGTTTAGGTTATCTTTGTTCACTGGGTTAACTTAAACTCTTTGGGTCCTTATAGGACGTTGGATCGCTTGGAAGATATTTTATGCTTTATCACGTAGAATGCCCAAGCATGATGCATGTGAACATGACGGTCCATCTAATCCGTAAAATAAAGCATTTTTAAACAGGCATAACTTTTGATTTTATTATATACATTTCTAAAATTATTATTATGATTATTAGAATGTACTCATCAAATTCTATCAGATTATGTAGAATTAGTTTGGGCTAGGTTTGAAAGAAAGACTATCTATTTGTAATTATTTCTAATTTTACAAATGCTTCTGTGCTCACAATAAAATCGATCTAATATCGTAACAATTGGAGGCGATCTGCCTAAATTATCCACCTTACTAAGCAGAAGTAGCACTACCCATTCTGATAAGACAATATTGAAAATAAGATGAATAAAATTTGTGGAGATTCAATTCTTTTTATACATTATTTAAGTGTTTTTAACTATCAATGCCTTTTACGAAACATGGATGAGAAGTATTTGTAGAGTCCAAGCCTTTTTATGCTGTTTATTTATCTATCTATCGTTTTATTTATCTATTTTTTTATTAATAGATCCGTCTAATATGGTTCTACTTTAATACTTTTTACCAGATGAGCTTTCACTAATATTTGCTTATATTTCCTAAGTGACTGACTTTATATTTTGTAATCAACTAAGATTTCTGTAATAAACGTAGTGTATGTGTAAACTTAAACTCAAATAATAATATCTCGACTTCACAATTCAATAAAACTTTCTTGATAAAGGATTTCCTTAAATTCCTAAAGAAGATCACGTTTCAATGTCTTAAAAGTAAAGTTTAGAGTAAAGATGGATCTCATTGTAGTTAAAGTATGTAGTCAGAAACAAGATAGTACATCTAATTAGAGCTCGAGAAGGTATTAAACTAATCTGATGAAGACATATCAAATTTGGTTTAATGCTAGGGCTCTTCAATCTATCCCAGCTGTTAGTTTTCTGAACAGAATCAATTATTTTGCTTAGAACTTACGTCAGCGAAGACCATGTAATAGCAAACATCTGGTGCGTCGATGCTCTGGAATGTTACGCTGGAATTCTCTGGCCATTCCGTGAAAGTGCTGTTGCTGCACATACGCACCTCTTCTAGTGTGAGCTACAGTCAAAGAAAAAGGCAAACAAAGGTGAATCTTCTTCTACTTCGCTATTTCGTATTAAAAGGATTGGCAAATCAAGGCTTCCGTTAAATATCGACCGCTTTCGGATTGCAAGACATTTATCGATTAATGCGTCAATAGTGGTAATAGATAACGCTCTTAATTTTCCATTGATTTTCTATAACAATGATTAGTGGTGTCTATCTATTCGCGTAATAATATGACATTAAGGAAATTATATTAAGTCTCGAGGTATTAGCGATATGTGCCTATGGCTGTAAAACTCGCATAATGGTTAGCAGAAAATTGGAATATTTAATCATCGTACCACGAATATAGCGTTACTTTTACCTTGAACATAATACATCATATCAAAATTGTAATTTTATATATGAAATACACAAATTTCATGTATCAGGTGTACAGAAAACTAAAAAAAAATAAAGTACATGATATTCAAACTGCATTTATATATATTCTATTCCCAAAACTAGTTTGCAATAGAAAGTCTATTACTGGTCAAAATGGCCCTGCATTTCGTTGCCCAGTTCGACCCAACGTTTCTCGCGTTGAAAATCTGTTGAAAACCATTCGCCTTCCAAGGGTTAATTACCTTATTTGAGGTACTTTCTAATACGTATGTGTGGATTATAATAATGTTGAAAATATTGAGAAATGCAATCCGCAACAAAAATGTACAAAGTGTAAAAAAATTCAGAGTCATAAATCTACAGATCTATAAACTACAACTACATAAATCTGCAACTAGCCCAAAATCTTCTCTACGTACATCGTAAACGTCGCCACAGATATTTCAAGAACAAAGGTCTATACATATTATTAAGATTAAGCTGTTTGTTTGTGTCGCGTTTCACAACTCATTACATGATTGTTGGTGAGAAAGCTACAAAATTCCTGTTTATATTTATACTAATCGTGTAGAAGACACGAATTCTACGTCACACTATATACGTTCCAGGCGTAATATTATTTTAAATTTTATTAACAACTTCTGTGTTTCTAATTTATTAACAGCAATAGCAAAAGATAGTAAGTCATGATTTTATAAGTAAATACAATTCGAATGTGTTAACAAAGATTGCGTGCAAAAAGAACCAAAACTAACAAATTTTTGCTGCTGTATTAGTATTGTCTCACACGGATATTCGCTCCTAGACCCTATTTACACTGTTCGGCGGTCGAAACTTTGTGCTGCCACTATCACTGCATTAATCGTTTCCCTGGTTCTAAAATTAATTATCTTAGTAGTAGGGATAAAACTTTCACATTTAACGTGTAGGTCTTTTTCACATTTATCAAGACTTGGGGTACGTATCCCAACACAGGAAGTCGGGTAAGGTGCATTGATCTAATAGACCTAGTTCGAGTAACTTAATAAATGTAATATTCATTTTAAGCTAAAATAATGTCCTATATAATCACATGAATCTACTGAAATAGTGTTTGATGAGATATTTCGCGTACAGTTTAGTATAGTATTTATCTAGTGATAGTGAATTGAAATGAAATTGAGTTTGTAAGGTAGTTTTGGGAATAAGTTTCTTCGTAAAACTGTCGTGAAACAAAACTTGTCATATTGTAACGTGTCGTATGATAAAACTTTTGATGTCAAACGGTTCTGCTGCGATTGAGATTTTTTGCGATTCCTTGACGCTTTGCGATGGTGGTGTTGTGTGATGGATGATAATTACGATATCGTCATATCGCTGAGAAATTGTAGCGGAATCGTATGCACTGCATGATGAAAAACGTCAATCTGCTGAGTCAAACATCATGTGCGCATTGGGCCTAAGGGCAACAGGATTGTGCATCAAAATATTGACATAGTGCATAGTACATAGTAATAAAGGTCACCGTATTATAAACATCCGTTCTAACGTGAACGAAATATTCGGAAATGTTCTTGGTGTATAAATCAACTCTTTACAAAGGTTCGTCGATTGATACTGCTTTGCAAGACAATGGGTGGCTCGCAATAGAAATTATATATTCACAGGGCCTCAAGTTCCCAACGGGACATACGAATTATACATTAGCCACATCGCGGCCGCAATGGTAACTAGCCTCGTGGAACCGCAGATCTCACAGAACAATATCTCAGCCTTGAGGCATGTGGTTCTGTATATACAGGGTATTCCGTTGCGTGTGGAAAGTACAGCAGTAGATTCAGGACGTTGAAATAAGAAAAAATATTCATATAAACCTATGCCCTATTTGACCTTGTTTACGAGTTATAGCGTATTCTGCATGGCAATAAACTTAATCCAAAAAAAATGTTTAAAATGTAAAAACATCATAGTAGTAGTTGAGTTCAGTTTGAACTCTGGTTTCCACACAAATATTTCTAAAAAAATTAACTCCAAAAAAGTCTCCGAAAAATTAATTCACCTAAAAAAGCATTTAAAAGATATTAATCCCACAAAAATAGTCCAAAAAAATTAATCTCTTCAAGAAAGAATTCAAAAGACACTAATCCCTCTAACAGAATATCCAAAAGATATTAAATAGCCTCCCAAGAAGCATTTAAAAGATATTAATAATCCCGCTAAAAGTTCCTTAAAAAAATATTAATCCACAAAAGTAAAACTCAAAAAATATTCAACTTCAAAGAAATATAACAAAAAATCACTCCAAAAAATATTTATTATCATTTAATAAAAAAATACCGAACTCAAAAATAGTTGTCCAGTTGATGAAGGTGTTTTAAATCTCGATAATTACGAAACTGTTAGAAAACATTAAAATGCCTTATTGAATATTTTGCATAAATGTCCCTCCTACAAGTTCACGTACCGCAAAAGAACTGAGTGGGTTACTATTATTATTCATACAACTCTCTGCCAAAATTTTTAGTTGGCCATTGTAATCATGTTGAAGAAGTGCACTCAGGACATGTACACAATTTAGCAAGCATTGCATGCATACCTTGACGTAACAAGAAACATGATCGTTGTTAATAAATTCTTTTATATTACAAATGATTAGAGCATCATCATTACTTGGATTTTGCGATTTTGTGTTATTAATTGGCATAGTCTGAAGTGAATCAGTAACCTGAGATGCTTTACGTGTGGCATTCTCAATAGACGGAAGATCGGATCTGTACATATGCCTTAACTAATTGTATTCTACAATAACTACAGTATTAGATTTTATACAAGAAGGATCGAAATTAATTAGATAGAGTCCTTCCAAAGAAGTAACTCTAGAATGTGCAACATATATTTGACCACAACTGAAAACTGCATTGCCAGCATCAACTACAGCCGTTTTTACACTCAAACCTTGACTTTTGTGAATGATTACACAGTAATTAATGTATAGAGAAAATTGAGATCGTAATATAAATACTCTATCCATAATTTCGAACTTCGCAGTGGCTCTTGTCACGGTATATGCTACTCCAAACAGTAGAGAAATTTTAACAGATTTCACATATTTTGTTAGAATCGACGAAGGTGATCTAACGACGATCCGGATTGGAGAGAAAGGTGGATTAAACCAAAGAAACGTTTAAAAGTAATTTTTTTTGTCTGTTCTGAAAAGGAGAGACTTTTTTTTTAATTAAATCCCAAGAGCCTTCTGTCGGCGCCTCCTGGGAGATGCAGATCCTCTGTTTGGCAGCATGGTTGACGTCTGTAACGGAAAGTCGGTGCAAACGCACCGTTTGGCTTACGAATAAATTGTAATTGTCCTCTAGTAACCTGACTCCAAGTTACGAAACGTACCTTTGTGGAGGGAAAAACAATATCTATCAGAAGGTATAATGAAGAGCAAAGCCTAAAGAAGGGAAGAGAATATTTTGCACTCTACATAACTAATAAAAGTAAACCTTGGGTTTACAACTTGAATTTACCCAGAAGAGTGATAACAAAGATTAATGGCTACAGAGCTAATCACTGTAATCTCGCAACCTCCTTAGGGCGTATAGGTATTACGAGCGAAACAAAATGTGAATGCGAATATGATACACAAGATCTTAACCATGTCATTTGGCAATGTCCAGTATACGATTTCCAAAGGAAAACCCTAATAGGAAAATTTAAAAAACGCAAACAATATCCACCTTTCAATGTCAGAAGCTTTCTCGTCACTCTCCACATTCAAACATTACAATTTATTTGCGACTACTTCGAAAAATGTGAACTTAAAATTTAAATAACTGTATTCTTTAAGATAGTAATACTAGCTACGTGATGTAAAAAAAAGGCAATAAATAATGTATCTAGTAAATAAGCATATCATGTACAGCTGTATAAACCTCACTTAGAGGTTTGGGTTAGTTTAAATTAAAAAAAAAAGAAAAAAAATACCTCGCTACTAAGCACAAGGTAGAGGCGTGGACTGTATTACCGACGCTGCTTTGTAGTGAAAAAAGTGTCGGTTGACGAGCATACAGAGGTGAGTCAAACTCTCCTCTGCGCTAGATGCACTTTATTAGATTTTACCTCGAACGAACCACAGCGAGAGCTATGAGTCGTGAGCAGAGAGGACCATGGTTACTAGCAGAGCTAGTTCCGGTGGCTGATAACGACGGCTTATCTCACCGAAATTCTACGGCTCTGCGTCCACCTTATTCGTGTGCATCTATTCGTCACACGGGGGCTGCTACTAGACGACGTGGTAGAGCTTGGACAATGGATGAGTATATTACTAGCTCACGTTGACGCTGTCTAGTGACTGCACCACGAACTAGTGGTCAACCAAAGAATGGTCTTTGGTTGCTCCCAAGATGAATAGCAATCTCAGGGAATCAAGGTGAGACCACCGATTCCAGAAGTACATTAATTCGACAAAATGTCATTCTTATTGCGAGTTGCTTCGGCTGTCGCACGTATGACACGTGGTATTCGAGCAGACCGAATGGACCAGGTTGCGAGAGATAGAGAAATCGGCAATTCTGTACGTTACGAAGACTTCGAGCGTTTGGAAACTAAACTGCTGTTACCGAAGTGTTACTCCGAAGGTCTTGCTGCTGACTGTCGAAAGAGTGACAGGTGTGTCTCTGCGTAAGCACGGAACACTAATTAGCCGTTTTGCGGCACTCGCTGTCTTCTCATCCCCCCTTCCCTCTCCGCCCTCTTTGACGTCACAACTGACGTCAGGCCTGCAACTCGAACAGCTGATACCGGTCGTGAGGAAGTGGATGGCAAATTTAAGCTTGCATGTAACAAGCATGTGAATGACCGTGTAAAATATTAGAATGACTAGTCATGCACAGTTCGAAATGTTTTATTAGGCTCTGTTTTTTTGCAAAGATCGCTACAAAGCCATGATTTTGTTAATTTTGCCTCAATACGATTTTTTATTAATGGTAATATAACTTGAGTTTCAAGTAACTTGACCTTTTCCATTCATTGTAGTACGATTATAAAATATCAGAATTTTGTAAAAAAATATCCACAAAATAGGCTTCCGATTTGAACGCATGTTTAGATTTGCCACAAGGAACATTCCATCTACCACGAATGTTCGTATTCGAAAGGATAGATACTTGAGTAACGTAGAGATCTGCATTGTTCCGTAATAATGTCAGGGATTTATTCACATCATGTTTAGATTTATTTCTATCACAACGACACTTATATCGTTATGATAGAAATGATTTGGTTAGACTTTTTATATCATTTTTAACAGTATCTCGCATACGAATAACAATATTACCACGATTAAAATAAGCTCTATAATCTTTACAGACCCTCCCACGATTGAAAAACGCTTTACATTTTACTAAAAACTTATATGCAGTATGTATTTTACATTTCTGCTGTGAAACAGAGAAATTCCTTTGACCTGCACATTTTTCTTATTACACAGTTTCGATTAATGCAAAAATACGCTTAGAAGTGGGCATAAATTAATTAAATTTCATCATAATAGTTTACTATAGCTGTCATCGACATACTGTTACGACTATCGTTGACGTAAATTCGATACTACAAGTAATGATAGAATTCGGAAATTACAATATAGTATTATATGCGACTTACCAAAGGGCTCAGAGCGGTGATAAATGTCAAAAGCACAACGCATGTGGCCAAGCCTTGTGCGATTCCTCGATTCTCGAATACGTGTACCGCAAAATCTCGGATATATTTTGGCACCCTCTAGAAAATTAAATCCTTTTCTTAATTTTCGACAAGTAGTTTTCTCTATAAAGAATGCAATGTAAAATAAATGAATGCAATGCAAAAGAATTCATGTATATCTCCTGGAAATGTTGAATTTTTATTTTCGACTAATGTAATGTGCGTTTTCAAGAAGGAATAGATTCTTCAGTTAGCATGTGATTTTCCATGTCAGCGTTTTAAGAATTTAAATCTAAAAGTTTTTAGTAAAACTTGCACTCCTAACAAATAATTTATAAATATACAAGGTATTTAGAAAAAGAGGTAATTATATAGAAAAGGGGTTGCCACACCGATTTCGATGACTATAAAATTGTTTTCCAATTGTCTTCCTAACTTGAATGTAACTGAAACTCAGCTTTAAATATATAGTTAATCATAAATTACGTGACTTTAATATTATTGATCATTTAGCATTTGGATTCCGTAACTCGAAACTGAATGGTATACATCATCTTTTTCATTCGCAATATTATTTTGAACATATTGGTAAAATTTATTGGTTTATCAATGAACCTTAAACACTAAAATTCGTTTAATTTTTTGATACACAAAATTTAGATGCAACAAATATATTTTTTCTTTAAAAACTGTGTTGTATTTCGGTTTGAAATAAACATTACAAAAAAGAAGATTAGAAATTATTGTTATTGTAGCTATATATGTTTTACTCACAATATCAGACATAATTTGAATACAAATAGTCTGTCAAAATATTTCAAATAGCATGTATTTAATTGATTTTCATACAGATTATACGCAGGGCCTGTAAATTCGAGCGCAGTAGAAATCTGGTCAACATATAGCAAAGTACCAATCCTCGAAAATTCTCGTTCAAAAAATGCGTTATCGTTATCAAGTTATTCTGTGGTCAAATTGAATGGTTACAGAAGTCAATCATTCCTTTGAACTAATAATAAGTGTCAGACTAATGCCCAGAGTATTAATAGGTAAATTGAAGACTTCACTAGTGACCTGGAATCTCATCACAAATTCAAGGTTGAGAGGAAGTGGGAAGATTTCAACGAATCTCGCGATCGATCCAATCGCGGCAGAAATTGCTCAAAATTTGTGTATCTAACACAAAGTTGCTTCAAGTAAATACATGATTTGCAAATTAAAACTAGACGGAATTGAGGAATTCACCTTGTTCTTTTCTGCCAAAAGGATTCCGTTGATCATGCCGATGAGTAGTGTACTGGCTGCTACACACGTGTAGAAGTAAATGCTCCTGCAAATTTTAATGATCAATTTTGTATTAGAAGAAATGTTAACATCTTTATATCAGATGTCGCAGTTTTGTATTACATCAAACACAGCGTTCTGTTTTGGATAATGCACTTTTGTGTCATATTGGACACAGAACCTATAAACCTTGTATTAGGCGTCAGGTTGAGCTGGAACGCTCCGACATTAAAGTGTTAATTCGTGGAAAATTGTTAATTATATAAGTGTGAGAAGAAATTGCTTTCTTATTAAGAATTACTTTCTTCTTTTAAAGGTACTAATGAATATTAAGGAGTACACCACCCTGGCACCCTATAAAAATAGGTAAATTTTAATTTGAAGAAATCCTTATACTCAAAAAGGAGTATTCTACACACGAAGCTTGAGAAAATAATAAGAAATTGTTGATCTTTTTATATTGATAGGGTGGTACAACTATGCAACTATATTTATTCATTCACAACCATCAGAACTGCTAGGCCCCTTAATTCCTATCATGTTTTATTAGTCCTTTGTACATAAAATACACTCGTTGAAAAAATGCAATAAAACAGTTTTAATTCTGTCCAAGACCAGAAGTTTCTTCTAACTTCGACATTCATAAATTAATCAACCTTTGTTTCTCCAGCGTAGAAAAAAATTGACATCGAAGTGAAAATATATGTCCCAAGTGAGGAGAAAAAATTCTACATTCGTGTTTCACGAAAAGAAGCCATAAATTGCATTGATAACATTTAACGTATACTTTCTGTCGCCATTTATGTTTGAGCACCTTTTTTAAGGCTCTAACATTTTTATAGATATAATTTTGTCTGAAAAGGAATGACATGTAATAACATTTAATGATTGTGTACCATTATCGTCATTTTTTTAAAGATTTACATAATTATTTACATAAAAGAATATGCACACCCAACACAAATATCCACAAATTACTTTAATGTTTATAAATACCTAACATTATAAAGGGTGCTATGATAAATAAGTAATACTGATATCTAAATTATAAATAACATTGCTGTAAATAAATGTTAAATATAGTTTTTTAAATGATAACTTATTTCATATTACCATCTCTTCCCTCGCTTTTATTTTAAAGATAACGAAAGATATAGTTTTCTTCTGCAGTAAAACTAACTAAATAGTTTGAAATTACAGCCTTACTATTGTTTCAATTGAAGTGACAGGTGATTTTCTGCTTTTTAATAATGTAATATCAAATAGACATAAAGCAATGGATTTTAAAAATCTAACATTTATTTTTAAACCTTCTCCGATTTTTAATGTTTCGGCTAAAAGAACATGTCATGGTTTACTCAGTGTGTTTGTTAAAATTGAAGAATCTTGCCTGCATCTTATTTTCATGCAAAAAAGTAATTAATATGGCTCTTCGATGAATTTAAATCTCGAGCTGCGTTTTGTTATGGATTGCTAAAGCAATCCGAACTGTATTCTTTAATGTTTTTGAGTTAGTAGAATCCGAAAAAATAATCAAAATTATATCATTTTCATTTGAAAAGCAGCAGAAAGTGCAATTGCTCAATTCCAAAGCTAGAGAACGATACTTTTTAAGATTGTTACGGACAGTACTGTGCTGTCACGGTACAGCTACGTGCGGATTCTCCTTTACTCGTGACTGTGTTCCAATTTAATGTAATGTAATTTAAATTCTAATATTTACAAATAACTTATTTTGGTTAGTGAAAACTAATTAGAATAACTATTTTACAATAAATTTCTAAATTTATTGATAATTAATACATTAATATAATATTAAAGTTTTGTAGTTGTTTGTTGTAGCTATAGTTATAGTGCGTACCTGTGAAATTAACTATAATAATAAAATACGACAAATGTACATTTGCAATAGGCATTAATTGTACAATTATTTGAAAATTACTTTGGAATAAGCAGTTCTTTTAGAATTCATTATCCCCAAATAATTTGCTTTAATATTCTAATTTGGTCTAAAGGAACGTTTTTATGCTTGTTCATTATTCTTTTTGAAGCAGTATGAGTGTATATAGTGTGCAAATAGAAAAAAGTGCAATTGTGCAAAGAAATAATTGTCCTAAAAGTCCGATCAATTATTTCGAACGTTATAAAGAAGTTAAACTCCCGCGAGAGTTAACTGAAATTGATCTAATTTGAAGTAAGTTCAAACTTTGAAAGAGCAAAGAAGGATGTCGATTCAAAAAGTGAAGTTCATTCGAACTGGTTTGCTTACCCGTATAGAGTGATTGCTATTGCAATCACGACCACCATGTAGACGAATCCGGAACAGACGAAGTACGCTGAGAGCATTCTGTCTCTTTCACGGGAATACTGTAACAAATGGTCATGACACGATTTAGTTTATAGAAGCAATAGAAGCCTGGAAGAAGGTTTTTGTAACAACTTAATAAAATAGCACTACATTATAATCGTCAGTCAGATTACATAATCTGAAATCAATCACAGCGAGTATGTTATTGCAATCTTAATTTAACCCTTCAACAATAGCATACTTTCACGTGTAGAAGCACTATCCAAAGGAAAATGAGTATGAAGACGAAAATTCTGTAAGGCGAATGGGTTGTGTGCATTTTACAATTATTCAAAAATTATTTAAAGATATTCTTCAAAAGAGAACTATGGTATGACGTATGTTATGCTAAACACATCAAATACGCTGCGTTTGATACTGATGTAGGCAAGGATGGAAATCCGTGTGACATACAACCATTGCTGAAGGGTTGAAAATATAAAATATAGTTCCACCTTGAATTAATCCTAGAAAATGCTTCCACATTTTTTTTATGATTTATACCTATTATAAAATCTGCAATATATTTTATGTATGTTTTAATGATATTTATAAAGCGTTGTAGTCTATTGATCTCATCCTTTCAATTTTCAAAAACTTTCTCACAGTTCGAAATATTGAAAGTCAGCTGTATTTTAAGTATCATTGTTAAGTATAATTAAAATACAAGGTGAGCTAGAAGTTACTTTCTGACTTCTTTCCACTGTAGATTTTTTTAAAATGTATGGAAACATAAAATTTAAATAGGAAATGACTTACTAACTCAAATAGTTTCTTTTATAATAATAATTTTCCTTTATTCATGGAAAATAACATCCATTGAATGGCCGACAAGATGGATACCATTTCGCTTAGAATCACCTCTTAATTCTATCTCTTTAAATTGAACAAACAACATTCAAGTAGAGGATGCAGATGAATTGTTTGTAGTCTTAAAATCACGTCGAAGTTTTCTGTAAGTACAATTAATTGAACAATTGTGTGTGAAATAGCAGCAATGCACGCTTAAATTTGAATAGAATTGTTACATCTAAATTTCGTATCTCAAACTTAGTAAAACCTGTTCAAACTCGAATTTTTTCCTGGAACAAAATGTTAAAACGTTACGTGAAACTCCTAATGTAGACCCCTGACTCTATTAAAATTTAAACGTGTACTACTGAACTTACACGTTGCCGAGGTACGTATTTCCGAGAAACCTCCGAGTACCTATTTTCGAGAAATGAAAGAGTGCAAAAAATTTTAGAAACAGAATGTGGAATTTTTTTAATATGAGAATATGACTTTTGACCCACCTTGTATAAGTGAGCTGTTTATAGGCCAAGGTGATTAACTCTATTTTTAAAATTTTTAAAAAGTTTAATGCCAACGCACTTGATTGATGTTTAATTCTTTATATTTAAACGAAATATAAGTATATATGCTTTGTGGAGTTAATTGATTTTGCAAATGGGCGGCTCAGTTACGAGGAAGAATTAAGAACCAAAAACAATTTTTAAATTATAAAAAGAAACTAGTGAAATACATCATACATAAATACATTGTCTGTTGGATAGTTCGACCATGTCTTGCATGAGTACCATGTGGACAAATGATATGTTCAATTGCCCACAGTTACTTCTGTTAAAGCCATTAAACTTATTTTGCCTTTACTTTTTAATTTAACATCGTAGATATTAAATATATTTACTATATATTGTTAGAAAGGCGATACGTGAAAGAAGTAAGTATCAATCCGATTGGTTCAGACACAATAAAACGATTATCACAATTTCTGTTATTCCAGGTCGCGTATATTCGGCGTAATAACAATTAAGTGTACAATAGAACCTCTTTTAGAAATTAAACGGTTATCTAACGTTTATTTGCCGAAAGATTTGAATCTCATAGTAGGTACTCTGATTAATCGAAGTCTTACTGTAGTATAATCGTCTCTTTATGCGTCAGCGTACTTTTTGTTTTGATATTCGGGTGTCTACGTATATTGACGTCATTAAGGAATCCTCATAAATTCGCAGACAAGATCACACAAAATCAATGAAGAATATACTGCGCGTTGCTAGTCAGTTGTCACTCGGAATGGTAGAAAAGGCACATATTTCGTAGACTCCACTGCAGCTTCGTCTATGGCAATCTATGTCGTTTTACCTACGAGTTAGAGACAAATTCCTAATCTCGTGCATATATACACGTATTCGAATATCAAAATAAAAGAATCCGATATTCCATCAAAATTAAACTGTACGATTACATCTAATGTATAGCGTATTTGTTAACAACACTTTTTTCTGAAGAAAAGTAAAGATAAATATTATTTTTGTTA
The DNA here is from genome assembly GCF_051401765.1 of Calliopsis andreniformis. Taxonomy (NCBI): domain Eukaryota; kingdom Metazoa; phylum Arthropoda; class Insecta; order Hymenoptera; family Andrenidae; genus Calliopsis; species Calliopsis andreniformis. The sequence goes on along the minus strand of NC_135067.1, from coordinate 2,807,182 downwards.
AGGGAAGGTTCCAGTTCAGATGTCTGCAGAAAGGTTTCTTTGAGGAGTTTTTATATAACAAGGTAAACAAGATGTCAATCTGTTGCTTTCGCTGTCTTATTATACATCTTTTAAGCACACAAAAGTCGTATATTTCTTTATTGTATTCAAATATTAGGAGTATCTGTGCCATATTCTCGATAAATTCTCTTTTTACGATGGGACGTTTAGCATTTCGATTGTAAATCGAAACCCAAAAGATTGACATCAACTCTCTTATATCGCGGTCAATTCGTTGTATTGTATCGAAACCATGTTATAGGAATATCGTATTGTATGGGGTTTTACTAAGTATATCAACATGTACGTTTTTTACATGTGAAATTTTTAGAAGAATACCAATCAGAACATTCAGAATGGACCTATAGGCATGCGAAGTACATCTGCACCACATTTTATTGACATGGGTAAAGTGATCACAAATGATGCATATATTCTTGACAACATCTAAATAAAAATTTTTCTTTTCATCTGAAATACCTGATCTTTCAGTCTTTTTCTTTCTTACTTTGTTTTATTTATTGATTTTGCCTTTAATTTTGTTCTTTGTTTTTTATTATAACTGGCCATCAAACGGGTACGATCAGATATGTCAGGGCAGCGACATAACCGACCAAATTAAGCAAAAACATGGATTTACGGAAATTGACTTTTCGTCCTTATATGACAAGATTTTAAGCTGAGAAAGGGTTCATTCGAAAGAAAAAAGTTCAATGTAGCGCAGTTCGGTCGTGATTTAATGAGATTCTGTTGGTATTTAACACGTTGAAAATTGTTTTTAATTCATTTCCATGATTATTTAAAAAAAAAAAAAAAAACTGTCACTTAGAAAGAAATCATTATCCATAGGTATCCAACAGCATTCCTTCAGAATATTATCAACTTCTAAGTATATGTGTAGAAATTTGTTTTAATTGTTCATCAAAAATATACATAGAGATATTTCTCATAATTTCATCGTTTGATCTCTATACTCATCTCTCAAAAGTTCATAAAACTCTCTGGAGTTCGCATCAATAGCGGATTTAGATACAAGCGGCCGTCTCGGGATCCATAAGACAGAGGCCCTTGTAGAACAAAAATTTTAAACAAATTGGATGAAAACTTACGAAGTTATCGTTAGCTTTTTACACCTAGAGTGTGAGTTGTACACCATAGCTACATTATTATCGCGATAAATGTAAAACAGATGTTTTTTCAAATGCTTGATCAAAATATTCTTAATTTTATGTCTATTCTTGCATAATTAAATCTAATTTTGCATAAAAATAAAGCAATACATATTCTGCATAATTTCTTTATTTTAATGGAGTTCCAGAAATTTGGAATGTCTCAGGGCTCTTGAAGTCTAGATCTGTCACCGCGTTCTTTTGTTAAAGCAAAAAAAGAAAATATTGGGGTAATTGAGAAGATTGTGTCTGGCTCGTGTCATTTGCCGGTAACTTGAACAGTTGAATGTCAGCGTTTCAAGAGCGAGAGAATGAGTCACATCTGACTCTAATCTAATCTGATTTTGATTCTAACCCTTTGTCTTTATATCAAACCGATATCTAAATGCGATTAAATTGAGAAAAAGAACCTGTAAAAATTAATATTCATTTCTGTCTGTTGTGCACGCAAGTTATTACATCGGTGATGTACAAAAACATAAGTGTGTTTTCCATGGTTGTGTAATAACGACTAATTGTAAGTCGGGGACTGTTCAAAAACATAGTAAATAGTGTTACAAAGTGCCAGAAAAAGGAATTACACAAATCAGGAATACCGTTTTGTAATAAAAATACTGACCATCATTCCTAGCTGACCGACATTTCTCCATTCTCTCCTACCATATGGAAACCCAGTTATGCAATTTTTGTATCGTTTTATATCGAAACCGTGTTCTCGGAATATCGTGCTATGAGAGGGTGAGGTATATTCTTAAACTGTATGAAATTTTGGAGGCAATGAAGCTACGAAAGTGAACAAATAATTTTATTTTACTTGTTCCGGTATTTTGAAGTCAGACATAATTTTTTTACTAATTTTTTCACAATTCTATTATTTGGGAAAACGCAAAGAATCACAGTTTCACTGCAAGCGAAAAAGTATATTTTTTGTTTCAAAGAAAGATTCATTTAAATTGATCAATTAGTTTTTGAGATGTTTGTTCTACCATTTGGAAAAATAATGCTTCGAGATAAACGTGTTTAAAGTCAAACCGCTGATACGAAGATCATGTGATAACCTCCACTTAAGGGCCTATATAATTTTGGTAATTTTTAGAATTTTCAAATTTCCGCATACTCTTCATACACCAAAAAAGAAAAAATCTAGAAAAAATCGAATTTTGCAAACCTCTAAATTGAAATCTTCGTTTAATTGTGTACTTTTCCAATATGTGCTTCGTAATTTCAGCACTCCGACAAAAATAGCGATACACTATCCGCTAACACTTAGCACCTCTAAATTAAGGAAAATGGACATATTCGTCAAACACATAATTTAAGTAATAGAAAGAGTTAAGGGGATGTTAAGGAGAACTCTTTCTATAAGAGGATATTCTTTGGTAGTATTGACCACAGAAGCAAGACTCATACTGTAGTGGAACCTATAAATGTAACAGATGTGTAACCTACGCGTAGATATTTTGTTATATAAAATATTAACTTATTGGACAAGTATTAAAGACACTAGAGTATTTGCCATTTCCAAAAAATGCTAAACCTGAAAAGTGTCGTTTTTTACTATAAATCCTTCTATTATATTAATTTGTTGCATTATATTGGATTTATATTGCATTTATATTGTATGAATCCTTCTATTATATTAATTTATTGCATTATATTGGAATAAAGAACGTTGTAGTTGGAAGTACAAACTTTGAATAAAAAACATTGCCATTGTACTATTTTTAATCGAAACAAGTATTTTTAAACTATTTGGTCTATAATTGTAGGTATTGTGTAGAACTGGTAAAGATGCACCCGAGACAAATTTTGACATATGTAGTAATAATTTTCTATATGTGGGCGATACGTCGATTCAATTAGTAGTTATGATTAGTTTGGTCAATAATACGCTACATCTAAAAGTGTATGTGAAATTAGGCGATTCTATCTACTGTAATTATATGGATCTACATTTTTTTCAGATATAACCTTACCAGCTCTGTACAGTAGATATTTGAGTTACCCTCAGTAGTTTCAGTACATACTGATAATGCTTTTATTTAATACTACTTTTATGCTTAAAGGACATTTATATTACATTATTATATTATTTAGCCAAGAAATGAAGTACCTTTTCTTCGACGTCAGGTGTTCGAAATGTTAGAATAAAGGGTATGCAGTATTCTGCTCTTAATCGATCTATGCTCCTAGCGTCAATGGCTCTCATCAGGTACTCGTTCACCTCGTCTTCTGGATCCTTCTTCGCTTCTGTTGTTTCTCCAAAGCCCATTCTGTTATAAAATTAAATTGACAGCTGTAATTTCTTATGTTTCAAAAGCTCGAGGAAAATTGAAGTTAACTGAAAGGTGAGAGAGAGTTAAATGAAAGTATTTGAAGAAACTAAAAGTTTGGAAACATTATCACTCTTTCAATTAAGAAATAATTTTTTATTCATACATTATACATTCAAAATAATAGTTTTACTTTGATATAACATTTACTGTAGGTTATTATTATTCAGCATAATGATTATGTGGAGTATAGTTGCAGCATTGAAAGGATACTGCGAATAATCGTTTGAAAATAATAATTATTTCTAGAAAAATTTAAATTAAATTTATGAAGTCCGGAAATCATTTGTGAATAAATGGTTAAGTAGATACGTTTACCAAGAGGTAAAAAGAGACAAAAATTCAACCTATTTTTTTAAAGGAATATACGCATTTAAATTGGGCTACCTTGTTTCTCACCAGATGTGTTCATTAATTAAATTTTCTTTATTATTATGTAATTATGAAAAAAAAAAAAAAAAAAAAAACAGGAAGATGATAATAACAATTTGTTTCTTAATTTGCAGCTAATATAATAAGATTATAGAATTTTTATTAACGTAATATAAAGTGTATTAGTAAATGTGGGATATTCTTGAAGGGTAGGTTCTAGATGCAAAGATTTTGAGCGCTTCAGACATTGTTGCCGTTTCAAAAAACAATATGTTTTTGATTAGCAACAGCTTTAATATGATTAGCAAATACAAAAAGTTCCGTTTATTCTGAGTATTCAATACAGCTAGTCTTTTATTAACATTAACAGTTCTGACAATTCTGACAGTTTTTAAAAGAGTAATCTTCTGTCCTGGAAGTTGCCTTCAAGAAAGCCTTAATCTTTTCTCCACACATCTCGTGGAGGAAAAATGTCCAAGCGTGAGCCTTGGAGGAGTGTAATAGGAAAATGAGGTGCCTTCCCGAATGCACAATGCTCACAAGCCTAATGTAACTATTTTATTCCGCAAGTAGGTCCTGTAAGCGCTATATAAAGTTCCTGGTTCGAAAAATGAACCCATCATTCCCGAATCCTCAGTGTGTGTAGCCTCAGTTACTGTTGAGGGTGATCTAGTTGGGAAAGAGACTGAGTGATTGTCGAGCCCTTATTCAGACCAAATATTCCAGAAAACATGTAATCCCTTTTGAGGTTTTGCAAAAAAAAAGAGAAAAACAAAAATTCAGACGCTTAGTGCATTAAGAGTTATGAATAACAAACATGCAGTGAACTGAATTTGAGATCCTATATTTACTGTGTTATTCCCGACAAGGTTGGAATCTAGTATCTATTGCGTTGAGATTCAAAAGATATATTCCTGTTTTCTCAACGCCATTTGCAGCATTCCTACCTATTGTTACTAAGCTTTACGCCTGCTTTAATAAACATCTGAAAACAGCTATGCTGATTCCTTTATTTATATTTGAAATGTTTCCATGTGGCTGTTTGCTGAGTGTATTAAGCTTTTAATGATTTAAAAAATGACACATCCGCCAGCTAGAGAGCATGAGATGTAATAGAACTATTAAATTTGTATACGACAAGTGATCGTTCAAAATTAAAATAGCCTTTCTGCTTGCGTAGTAGAAGAAATAAAATCGTTTTGGTTACATCCTTAAAGAGAACAGATGGAGGTATGAATTGTCCTATGGCGTATGTGCAGATAAAAACTGTCACGTTCTCATCTTATTCTAAGTGGTCATTCTCACTGCATCTTTATATTTTCTTCCTCAAACACATTGGGAAGACAGTTGCTAAGCGATAACTCACTTTAATCTAGAGCTCTTACTATCCAGATATCGGAGTACCCGAAATACTCATGCTAATTCTAATTCAGATTCGAAATCCGGATCACCACAATTAGATATTGGTGTTACTTGCATGAAAATTCAGTTGTAAATAAGGAACTTCAATTTTTCCTATTTTTAATTCCAATTTAAGTGTTGGGTCGCCTGGGGGAAGTTTTTTTGGAGTTGTCCATTGGGTCAATTTATTCCACTAATTATAAGTAACGGTTCTGAAGATAATGTTCGTGCTCGATAGTTACAGTTAATAGTTCACCTCTAATAATACTGGTTGTCGAGCTCGTGCTGTGTTTATAGAAACAGCAGTACAGCGGCCATCACATACTGATGGATTCGCTACCACGCACGCGTATATATGGATAAGCAGAATTCATTGCAGAAGTAGCAACAGGCTTTTGTAAATACCTTGGAAATTAAGGCCGAGTAACGGAGATATGTACAGGAAAAACTTGTTTAGATTATCAATCTTGACCACATATTTCAAAATCATAGAAATCAATGAAGCTGTCCGCTTTCTAAATAACTACCATAGATTTTCTAGGGTTAAGAAATTACCTAAATTAGTTAAAGAATTAGCACGTTGAATGTTGTACAATGTTTTTTGTTTTCTTTAAAAATAAATCATACCTCAATAATGTACTTATGGACTTAATATTTTACACCACCTTCGTTGATATTATTAATATTGATCGAAAATATACATATAAATGTTTGGATTTACCATATTTATTACAAAGTGTTTTATTTAATCTAAAGTATCGATCACTAGTAATTGCATTCAACGAGTTAAAAAGTGAATATTAAAGAGATTGCTCACTTGGTTTGTTTCCCATGCTGTGACCCATGACCCATCACCCTCATTTCCTTGGATATGTTTCCATTCGTAGGTAGGCCTTTCCTCAATCCTGACGAAGGTATGTTGCCTTTAAACGCCTCTCCGGGTACGATTAGGTAAGTTTTGATGTTGTGCTCCTTTAGATAAGCGTTCCTTTCACCCCCATGGCCCTCTTCGACTTCGTAGTAACCGCCCAGACAGTCCAGTGTCTCTTTCGTGATATGCACTCGTCTATAGAGAGCAATAATCGTAAAGTGAATGTCGAATACGATGCGTTGTGAGTAATTGAACATCTAATTATTTGAAAGAGTTCACGCATTAAAGAGCTTTTAAATGCTGCGGAAAATATTTGCTTCTCTTTGCCCTACCTTTTCTCATTTGAATATGCAACAGTCTGCCTGAAGATGTCATGTTCTGATTGGTATGTTTTACGTGTTATTCGAGCACGAAATTTTCAAACGTATTTTATTATTTTTTTTTTACTTTAACGAAATGGAATATGACCGAACAGCATTTGGAAAATTTCGTAATATTTTATGATGGCATTGGGTTCCTCTGTTGGACGAAAGTTTCTCGAAAAAGATAATAAAACTTCTGCGTTTCGGAAGAATACTCTCGAGCATAGTTGCAGAAGTAGAGTGGGAATAATGTGTATCTATAAATTCTGACTTGAGATGTACTTTTTACTTAACGCATTCCAGATTTCACTTCCACACTGTTTCGATTTTTCAAAAAATAGGAAAAGAAAATTAGATACTGCTTAAAAAATGTTCGCCTTGTATATAAACGTCTATTCAATTTTCCAAGAATAGTGTTTTTTGTTCCGTCTTCCTTTACTTTGTCTGTTGTTATAATGTCTTTGATTGTTGTAGATAAATCATTAAAAAAAGAACCAAGCTATAAGGAGATATTATTAAAGGAATATTTTAATATATAACTTAAATAATGTCAATTGCAGTACAGGGGTACAAAAATCCAATTAACTGGATTCCACCTGAGCACCATCAATATCTTTGTATACCTCATTAGTTAACTGTCTCAGAGAAATTATTTTCAAACATTCATGAAGTAAAGTGTGAAGCTACTATTTTTTATATGTATAAGAAGTGTATGTACACGATGAAATTATTAAGACTATGGATTTTCGAGAACGATGATTTCTTATGAACTGTATACTTTCGTAAAAAATTTGGCCTGGCTGAAAGGAATATATTAGATAATAATTAGTTTGTGTGTCAGCCATATTTCGCTAACGAGAAACTGATGCATTGTAAGATTAAATGTTACACGAAGAACTTTTAGGATTTATGTTATCAGACTTGTAGAGATTGCATAATGCGGAAACCACCCCATTTTTAAATTACTTAAAATTTTTTAAATTTACCCTGGAATTCCTCCGCTTTCCATATAATTCGCCAGAGTAACGTCGTTACTCCAAACGTCAAATTGCCATTTTCTGAGACCGAGAACACCACAGTGAACTCTACCAGTATGGATTCCCACTCTCATATTAACGTTCACAGCACCAACCTCGCGATATAACCTGAAAAAGAGTAGATGTCATTTATTACGAGAAATAATTGTACTTAAATGTTTACTTTAATGGTACTGCGTTATTATGGAAATTCGTTAGCTCGACGACGTGCTCTCGTTATGACGGAGGTTCCAATTAAAATCTTACTCCTATGGAAATTTATATTCCTTCTGAATGCTCTTTCGTTCATTTTCGCTAATAATGTTATCATTTCTTTCTTATGAAAATTACGTGAAGGAGCTATTAAATGCAAGTTTCTTGCTGTATATCGGTTTGTACGTCCTTCATATGCACATTTATAAATATGGAATTATTTTAAAAAAAATGGTATAACACAAAATTCTTTAAAAATTGTTCGAAAGTGATAAATTAATTGTGGTCATCTTCTTTTAAGGTTTCAGTATTACCGATGATTATTTAAATGAATAAGTTATTTTCGTTTCTGTATTCTATTCTATACCCATATAAGTACAGTACAGAATTTATTGTTGCGAAAAATTTAAAAATGTTTAAATTTGAGTATAGCGTGGTCATTAAATTTTTGACAAAAGGAGGTGAATACTCCACAGAAATTAAATAATGTTTAGATGCTGTATATGGGGAATCTTATCTGTTATATTCGACAGTTAATAAGTGGGCTAAGCAATTTCGTTTAGGAAGAGATTCGATCGAAGATGATACTCGCCAAGTCAGACCTACAAGATGTGCAGAAACACTTATCCCGAAAACAACTGTACTGATGCAAAAAGAAATGCTAGATGATAAACAACTGAAAGCTAATAAATTAGCAGTAACGTGTGGACCTTCGAAAACACGTTACATTAAATATTTCACGACCATCTTGGTATGAACAAACAGAGTACAAGACGGGTCCCAAAACTTTTGAGTGGTTTCCAAACGCAACAACGCGACGCGTAAAATACTGTACTAAATTTGTAGGACTTTATGAGGGGCAAAAAAAGAGTGATTGATACAATTTTCATGAAAGCTGAAAGTATGGTTCTCTACTACGATACCCTGTCTAAACGAGAATCTATGGAATGGCAACCTCCTGGATTACCATGGACAAAAGAAGCGAAAATTATGGTCACCATTTTCTGGGATTCTGCTAATCGACTTTAAGGAACGAAATACTGCAGTTACTTGTGAATATTATGCGTCATTAATGTACAAATTAAAGGGTGTCATCAAAAAGAAACGTCGAGGAAAGCTGCCGCGGGAAATATGGTTATTGCACGACAATACGCCAGGGTACACTTCAGTTGTTGTAAAGACTGCTATTCAGCAATGTAATTTCCAAGAATGAAATTACTCATTGTACACCCTCGATCTCGCACCTCTAGCGGTTACATTTTATTTTCAAAATTGAAGTCGGATCTGCATGGGAAAAAATTGACGAGTGATGAAGTCATGTCTGCAGTTCTAAATCTTTTTAAGAGTAAAATTTCAGATTATTTTTTCAGTGGAATGGAAAAATTGATTAGGCGTTCCAAAAAATGTAGCAAAATACAGGGTGATTATATTGAAAAATAAAGATTGTTGCTTAATTTTATTACCCCTTTAATACCTTTAAGACGGGAACTTCTGGATTTGATATATCTATTTCAAATCCGACAATTTCATTGATAATATTATGTTTAATATATTCTTTAAAATCCAATTCTCTGTTGTCACTTTCAACTTCAGTATACCATTTTAAAACATTATTTTCAGAAACTGGATCATCATAATCTGCTGTTAATTAATTAAGATCGCCCTTTAACATATTAAATATATTATTAGATTTATGTAATTGGTGAGATGAGATCCTTACCAATAAAACTACATATTGTTTTAGGAACTAGTAGATGTATCTTTTTATTTTCTATAAAAAGGTGTTAGAGTTCTTAAGTTGAAAATTGATTATTATGGAGGACATTTGGATTTCATTATTTTATCGCTTTCGTCAAACTTAAGATGTCTATAATTAGACTTTTAGCTGTGGGGATTTTTGTAGGCTAAGGTATATTCACGTCCTGTTTGCAGTGTGTAAAACATTAAAACCCGTTTAATTTATGAAACACCAAAAGTAACACTACTTCCAGTTGGAAAAATGTGCAAACTAGAACAAAAATGTGTGTACAATGTAGAATGTAGTGGAGGGCAACTTATAAAAACAAAAGAAAACCATCTATTCGAACTGTAACGGCGTTCCTTTCTGAATAACAGGAGTTCTATGAATTTTCTGAAGTAGTCTGGTATACTAAAATACTTATCTGAAATAAAATTCAGTTATAACAGTATGAACCATATCATATCAGTTATGTTGCAACGATAAAAATAAAGTAATAAAATTCGTACCTTAAAAACTGTACTTACTTTTTGTTGATTATCTACTCTTTTAGACATTTTCCAAGTCGCGGAACAAAACAAAACAGACTACAAAACTAATGGTGTACTCATTTTCTTGAATTTTATCAGAAGTTTCATCTCAGTAAAACCAACATCATGTAAAAAGTTTAAAATGTACTTTTACTCTATTGGCTAAATAACACCAATCTGTATGAACCGTAATTTTACTTTACCGCCTGTCCATGTGGTTATTAATCGTTACATACTGTTCTCCAGCATGTAGTTGAGGTGTAAAACAAGGTACTTATGCAGAAAAAATACATTATGTTTACAAAAACTATGGTAGGTATCATAAAACAGATGAAAAAATTTATGTAAACATAGGTGTATAGAAGCGTTACTACAAAGTTGCAGTATAAATTCATTTGAAACAATAATGTGATATAATCGTGTTCTGTTAAGTGATATCGTTAATTAAATTTGTAGAACCATAATGCTGAGTGCGAAATACATTCGCAAATAGCGAGTTCATAGCAATGCTGGATAATTTGAATGGGAACTGTACAGTTCTTGGTTATTGTTCAATTTCAGCCTGGCGGACATTTATTGTCAGAAATAGATTGACATTACATAAATCAGAGTAATTAAGCCTTTGTGATTCGTGCACAGAAATAGTTTCTACTGAAGGACAGTGTTTAGACCAGCGGTTGATCAATAGATCTTTCTGGTTTTGTTGAAATTTGCACGTGGTGTGCCGACTAAGGTTTAGCTCGAAGGACCAGAGATACCCATGAATTCTAAGTTGTATCTAATCTTTATTTTGATGAATCTTACTTTATATAAAACTGAGTTAGAGGGAGGAGAAAATATTTACAAATAGGAATCCTCGTAACTCCTTAGAGGGAGGCCTCTCTGGGGTAGGTTATGCCCCAAATTCCCACCACAGACATGGGAGGTAAGCCTTTGTCGACAGCGCGTGGGGGTAGTGTTAGACTCCGTAGTGTGACGTCACCCCGGAAAGGCCCAAGGGGTGACAGACCCCAAGGGTAGCGCGTTAACGGAAGACGCTCGGATTTTATATGTTTACGATACGTCAATTACTATTGAGCAGAGACTCGGGACTCTAAAGTACATGTGTTTTTCAGACTCGTAAAACGATGAAGCGATTTCTATACTGCGTTCACTGAGAGAACGCAGTCGTTTCACGCAGATGGCTTCCATTGCCCCGACTGACTTTTCCACTGAGATTGGTGAAGGATTCAAGAGCCTAAAAGGACACGCCTTGCTTTTTTCTACTCTGTATACCTAGTGTCCAAATGAAACAAATGTTTCTATCTATTAAGAAACAATATTTATTGAGATGTCAATGTATAAGAATCCACAGCATATTTGATTATAAAGAAACAGCAACGGTAGAACTGTTTCCTGGATTTCCTACAAAATGTTCGATGCGACCAGGTAATTTATGACACGGGAAATCTAGGGTCGTTTATGGTATTGCAACGCAGTAAGAATTCTGACTAGTACCAGTACGTTTTCGGTCGACAGAGACGATATTCAAGAAGATTTTTATTTGCTAACAGAGCCGCATTAATACTTTCGGAGAAAACTAAAGTCTAAAAGAATATCGTTTGCTTGCTCAAAATTTCTTTCACACCGTTTATGCGCTAACACTTGAAGAAGTGACTTTCTTTAGAAATGGTAGGACCTCCAAGGGCCCAACAAGGGGTTCATGGGTAGCGATGTGCTCGGGAGTGACAGAGCCAATAACTAATGAGCGTAGGCGTGAACTGCGCAAAGGGTACGAAAACTCGTCAACCGACAACTGCGTTCTCCCAGTGAACGAAGTATAGGGTCTTTACTCCTCAATTCAAATTAACAAATGATTACCAATAAACTGACACTGTGTTTCCTCAAAAATAGCAAGCCCAATTCTTCCGTATCGTAAACCTAGTCTACCAGATGTCACACAATTATGATCGTCTTAACAGACAGAGTCAGGGGGTGATCAAATGAATCATTTGTCCCCATACTCAAGACCGATTATCTAGGTATATACCTATTAATTACCTACAAAGAAAATTGGTCCTTGAAAACAAATACAAATTTCAAACAGATGTTTTAAAGCTTAAAACTGCCATATTCGACTATAGTTCACGCGGCTTAACGATTATAACTAGAAATCCCGATACTGTACGTGTGTATTCAAGCTACACGTGTATTACACCTGAAATTAAAATATCCGTGTTTAGGTTCGTCTACTATTTAGTACACGGGTACACGTGTATCGAAATATACGGATTATACTACATGGATTCTCGGATTCGGATCTATACAGATATACGGATCTCAAAATGCACGGGTGTACGGACCCGGAACTATGTACACGGATAGGTATACGTGTACTGTATATATGTTATAACCTTTTCCATAAAATAAACCTATCCGTAAGCGGTGTGAGGCATACTAAGTTAGGAACTTTTCTTACCTCCATAAAAAAATCTGTCTCTTTTAAATTTTGACTAAGCAAAATATATGACAAATTATTTTAAATGTTTTTATGTTTTCATTATATATTTAAGTACTTATAATACTTCGTTGTACACAATTCTATTACACATTTTGCTTCTATTCCTTCTCGATCGCCATGTTCGTTTTTTCAATTGGAATGATTAAAAAAAAAAAGAATAATCGATCAGTTGTCTTGAAATTATCACCATATGTTGAGAAAGCAACTGTTATTGTCTTACTAAGAAAAAAGAAGTAATTCCTTTTGTATTGTTTTTTTCATTAAGAAAAATATTCGTTACCTCCTGTGGAACTCTTAACCCCGTCATTGAGCAAGGTCCTATCTATGTCATCCTATATGAACCATCCTTAATTCTTTTATGGAAAACATTTCAATAAATATGGTACTATTTTTTCCAAATCTTTAAAAACGCGATCAGGAGGCCCAATTTCGAAAATAATAATTTCTGCATAATTTCCAACGTTGTAAAAATAATTTTCCAACCACATAAAAATTTATTTAAGAAGATCAATCGTTCTCAATTCAAATAAAACTTGAAGTACATAAATACGCTAAACAGTTTCCGACATAAAAATTTCCAAGTATAACCCATTCTACACGAAGACGGACAAAAATCGTTACATTCAGAGTTCTTTTCTTCTTTTATACGAATATTCCAGTTTCAACTAAATTTGAAATATCAGGGGAAAAATTGATCAATTTGGCGTAAAATGAACATCGAGTAAATGAGCTTAAATATTCGATTACATATTTTGTCATACATTAATAATTACGTAAAATGGAATATCAAAATGTTAATATATATTTAGTAATGAATATCGCAATATACGTGTACCCATGTATTTCAAAATTCGATACACCTATACCTACCCGTATACATACAGCGAGGAGCAAAACTGAACCAATTATACAAATTTTCAGGAAAAATATTTTTTATTAATCAAATAGGTCACAATAAAAAAAAACAATATTAGCAATAGTTGCGTTATAGTTTAGGGAACTTATATTATTTTGCTACATTTACAATCTTAATTTTTGCCTACAATAATAAAAATTCATAGAATCAATTTTGCACAAGACCGAACGGGTCACAAAGCAAATTAAAATCACTTAGTATTTGTCAGTAAAATGTTGTTTTACAATAGTTACCTATTTACTTTATCTGACTTACAATTAACTTGGCAAAGTTATTCAAACTATGTAAAAGTTATACGAAATATTTATTACAGTGAAACCAATGCTACGTATCGCATCGTAAAATTTTAAATGTGTGTAGTCTAAGTCAGTCTACTGTTGAACGATTGTGTAAAAAAACATTGTAAAGACAGTTTAATTTCAACTAGAGGATGACTGAGAACTCTAACATGTCAAGATGAACAAAGAATTGTTCGTTACATTACATGCCGTGAGGCAGAATCGGCAACTATAACTGCTAGAGTGTTACGAAGAGATGCAGGGATCAAAGTAAATAAGTAGGCAATCAGAACAGCACTTAAAAAAGTTAATTTTAATGTCTGTAAAAAAAAGGGAGCAAATCAATGCTGTAAAAAAGAAATGTTAAAACTCGATTAGCTTTCGCTAGGAAATATAAAGAATGATCGGTTTCCGATTGTAAATGTGGTGTGGGGAAACAAAAATTAATAGAGTATTATCTGACCGACGTTCTTAGGCATGGATCCGCAAAGAAGAATCTCTCCGTCTATGCCATGTTAAGCAAACGTCCATTGCACAAAATTGATAGAATTATGAACCAATATATGCATAAAGACATTTTAAAGGAACATTTGCCAAAATGTTTACGTATTATGCCGTTTGCCGAAGGGGAAATCTTTTTCAACATGATCGAAATCCTAAACATGCGGCAAAAAGCATTACAAATTGGTTGGCTACCCAGAGATTTTCTATTTTAGACTGAACCGCACAAAGTCCCGATCTCAACCCCATGGAAAATCTATGGAGATTATTAAAAACGCGAATTCATAACGTTTGCGATACTTCGCCAACTTCATTGATCGAATTACATACTCGTATTCAAGAACGGTGGATGCAGATTCCCCAAGATTTTTGTGTTAGATTAGTTGAAAGTATGCCAAAACGCATTGAAGCTGTTTTAAAAGCAAAAAGGTGATGGATAAAATATTAAGGTATTAGAAAATTTACAAGTTTTAAGTACAAAAAATTGTGTTGCAAATCTGATTCTACAGATTTTCATTATGGCAGCCAACAATTAATAGATTATAAATGTTGCAAAATAATATAAGTTCCTTAAACTATAACGAAACTATTATTATTGATGTTTTTGTTATGATTTATTTGACTAATAAAAAATATTTTTCCTGAAAATTAGTATGATTGGTTCAGTTTTGCTCCTCAATGTAGTTCCGGTTCCGAGTACTCGTGTAGTACAGTTCGTGTACTTCGATAATCGTGTACCCATGTACTAAACACTAGACAAATTCAAAGACGAATGTTTTAATTTCACGCGTACTGAAAATACGCGTGAAATGGGTACCTCTAATACTAACATATGAAATGCTATACTTCGTTCACTGGGAGAACGCAGTTGTCGGTTGACGAGTTTTCGTACCCTTTGCGCAGTTCACGCCTACGCTCATTAGTTATTGGCTCTGTCACTCCCGAGCACATCCCTACCCATGAACCCCTTGTTGGGCCCTTGGAGGTCCTACCATTTCTAAAGAAAGTCACTTCTTCAAGTGTTAGCGCATAAACGGTGTGAAAGAAATTTTGAGCAAGCAAACGATATTCTTTTAGATTTTAGTTTCCTCCGAAAGTATTAATGCGGCTCTGTTAGCAAATAAAAATCTTCTTGAATATCGTCTCTTGCGACCGAAAACGTACTGGTACTAGTCAGTATTCTTACTGCGTTGCAATACCATAAACGACCCTAGATTTCCCGTGTCATAAACTACCTGGTCGCATCGAACATTTTGTAGGAAATCCAGGAAACAGTTCTACCGTTGCTGTTTCTTTATAATCAAATAAGCTGTGGATTCTTATACATTGATATCTCAATAAATATTGTTTCTTAATAGATAGAAACATTTGTTTCATTTGGACACTAGGTTGGATACAGAGTAGAAAGAAGCAAGGCGTGTCCTTTTAGGCTCTTGAATCCTTCACCAATCTCAGTGGAAAAGTCAGTCGGGGCAATGGAAGCCATCTGCGTGAAACGACTGCGTTCACTGAGAGAACGCGTTCCTACATGCTTGTTTTTATGTATGTACATAAAATAGAAATTAAATTACCACTTAATACCGCTCTGATTCTTTTTCATTTCTGAGCAATTTTTTTTCTGTTGTCCCGTATCAATAGTGCGATATGCTGGGGTAATAGTAAAAAAATGGGGGTACCGCAGGCAATGCATTCAAATGGTAGGCGATACCCCTACTCTTTTACTTTTGTCTCAGCCTATCGCAATACTGTTCCGAACATAGCTATACGCTTAGTTAACATAAATCTTCTTACAAGAACAGTGAATGTTGTTAAATGTTGTTACAATGAGAATTCTTTTTGTAAATTGACTTAAATGCAGAATAAAGTTTTTTTACACGTGGTTAGTTTCAATCTACCAATAAGAAAATGTTCGTTTAGATAAAAATATGACTCCACCCTTTTTACGGGGAACTCCTCTGTAGTTACATTGCAGTCCTATCACATTCCAAAGGCAAGTCCGATATCAACAGATTTTATTTGGAATTTTCTACTTTATGAAAAAAGATATATTGGTATTTTTGACCACTGTGTCTAGAACGTTCTGTATATTTATGTGTATCTGTTTTCATTCTTATTAAATCTTCATTGATATTTATTAACATCATATAATACCATTGTTATTAGTACGTAAATTTATTTGACATAATTTATTATAAAACGATAACCTCGTATAAAGATTATCTCTTTTTATTCAAAGTCCAAGTCCTGATTAAATTCCACATTATGATTTCTTCGATTTGGTGCAACCAATATTTTTTTTATTTTTCTTTTTTTATACTACTTTCGCTACTTTATGGGGAGAAGTGTAATGGATAGTAATAGGAAGGATAAGGCCGTAAGGTCGTTTATTTGAGAGAGCTGGGTGTAACGAAAAATCATTGCGACAGAAACTCACGTGATTGCGCTAATCATGTCCAAACCCATTTCCACGCAACAGCGCGCGTGATCTGGCCTAGGTTCCGGAAGTCCAGAAACGCAATAATAGCAGTCTCCGAGCAATTTGATTCTCAGGCAATGGTGTTCAGCGGCAAGTGTGTCAAACCTAGAAAATTGCAAAAGAAGTATTTTGTTAAAACATCCTGTAATAATAGCAAACTACCGCGTTAATGTTTAGTTTTGTTGATTAAATTTATATTTTAAGAAAATTCACAACTCAAAACTGTAATGTGGCGTAGGTAATCTTATCTGACAAGCAATCATCTAGCTATAATATTAAAAAGAAACTAGCTATTTTTACGTAATATGAATTCCAAGTTTTCCATTAAACTATAGCACTATCTACATACGTACAATAGCGTGCAAAAGTTTACAGCTAGATGGTTTCTATTTTTTCAACTAAAAACAAACGGTAATGGAATTGTTATTTATATCGAATATAGAAGACCAATGTTTGAAAAAATACTAGAAAAACGAATGATACTTAGTTTGTATGTGTTCCTTTTTTTAATTTAGATAGGCCTGTATATGCCTGTATAGGCATATACAGGCTGGAAATTATAAAGCGTTACAGACAAATATCTCCAAGAATATTGATTATACGCAAAAACGTTTCAGATGAAAGTTGTTCAGCATCAAGGGGAATATTATGTGATGGGACTTTTATTTTTTCTCGTGGATGCGCAAAGGTGAGATGAAGGTCATGACCATTTTTTCAAATTTAACCATATCTTTATTTTTTGCTAGTATTGTCGCTTCTTTTAGGATGAATTTGAAAACTATCTACAGAATTCAAGGTCAAACTTGTAGGGAAATACCGAAAAGGTATTGATAATTTAACTTAATTGCGTTTTATTTGTACAATAATACACAAATACGTTTGTTTTCATTTCATTGATAATGACTTTAATTGTGTCCTTAGTATTGCTGATATTGAACACATGTTATTGTTTTAGAATGAATGTTCGAAGGCACGAAACGTGTGAATGAAATGAATACACAATAAACTTGTAAAGCAAAAATCAAGTTATTTTTCGGAAATAAATTGAACAAAGTATTGTTAAGTGCATTGAAGTACAATGTAACCATTTTAAACACTTTTCCCTGCAAGTTTGATTTGAATAACCTTCTGTAGACAGTTTTCAAATTCGTCTTAAAATAAGCTACAATACTACCAAAAAAATAAAAGTTTGGTTCCAGTTGAAAAAATGGTTTTGACCTTCACCTCACCTTTACGCGGGAAAAATAAAAGTCCCACTACATGATATTTCCCTCGATGCTGAACAACTTTCATCTGAAACATTTTTACGTATAATCAATATTTTTGGATATACTGATCTGTAACGCTTTATAATTTCCACCTTCTATAAGTATTTAATGTTAATAATACTTTTTTGAATTCGGTGTTGCAGGAACAAATGAACCTTCTAGATTGAAACTTTTGTTACTTCATAATATAACCCTACCAAATTTTTAAATAAATACAGAATTCCCCCCTGCAATATGTAATTGGACTTTTCCAGTGTTCTGTATGTAGTTTTGTAACTGGTCAATGGAGTTAAACACAATTATCAAAATTTGCTTTATAGTACTAAACAGTAGTCTAGTATTCTGTAAGTTAAACATTAACAAATTCAATTTAATAAATCAGTATGTACTATTACACTTATTGCTAATTTTATTTCATCATAACACTATATTAGTGCTGCCCTTTGGTGAGGCCCTTCACTTACCAGCTTCCCTTTCTAACCATTTCTTTAACACGTTAAGCGCGGCGTCGATTTTACTATTCTTTCCGTTCAGGCGGCAACAAGCGAGCACTTGATGCCGAGCGCTCAAGAGGTTTTTGGGATAGAGAGTATGAACAGAAGATGTAATGGGAAGAAAAAAAATCAATTACAACATTCCGGAAACAATTGGTAAATGCGCTCACACAGCATTCACACGAGGCAACTCCAACCAGAGCCGATACAGACAGAACAATTCACAAATTTAAAAAGAAAGAAGGAAAGGGGTATAAAGTTCGAAAATATTGTGTTGAATGTTATAGCACAAATACTAAAATATTCGGGGTCAGGTTAGCGAGAAAACTAACAAAAAAGGTCGTTACTTATTGTAATATATGCAAATCTCATCCACACCAAAATGTTTTAATAAACTCCATTAAAATTATAACATTAATTTTTTCACCCAAACGAAAAGTTCACTGTCAGCCCTCGGGGAGTGATGCCACCTGAACGAAAAGTGTACTGTCAGTCCCCAGGGACCGACGCCGCCTGAACAGAAAGTTCACTGTCAGTCCCGAGGGACTGACGTCACACTCAACGTGTTAAGTCACTATTTCATACGTTGTCCGTTGTGTTTGAACTTTCTTTACAATAGAGGCACGTAGTGTAACGGCTCTTCCTACGCCTACGTCATTGCCCTAAGCCCTAAGGTAATCCACCACTTCCTATGCCATATATGTTTCTTTTCTCCGTCTAATATGCTCCTTTTGTATATTTAGTTCATTACAATTGCCTTCAACTATTAATTTTATATACTTTTTTTATTACACGTATTGTAGAATTTAAAAATATACGCACTCAGTTTCACATCTTTTATAATATTGTTGTGCCAGACAACGCCCATCCGGGTAACATAGTTGCGTCACCCGAAAACGCTTTGGAATGGCACGCGTTCCGCTAAGCACGTTCCGGTAACTCAGCATTGACATCTTAACGTTATTGCTAACAGAACCATACATGGTAATGTGCGACTTCACCAACAAACGCCGAACAGAACTCGAGAGAGTTGGAAATCGAGGAGTTCGAGGTAAACCACGACCGAGAACAGGTCAATGCGACCACTGTAACCTCCTGAACTGTTCAGCTCTTTACTCAATAAATGGAGTTTTGTTAAAATTACCCGGTGGATTCTAATCCTTTAACTGCTCACGGACCCAAAGGTCATATCCCGTCCCTCGTCCTGCGAATCCACCACGCGGGGCACAATAATTTTGGTGGTAGCGGTGGGATATTGCGCTGCCCAGGGTCTTCTAAAGACCGCTACATCAGAGGACCACGGAGTTGAGGACCGACGCTAGCAGGGCATCACGCCGTAGGCAACATCAGGCAAGCGGGGCAACCGTCGCTACTGACGTAGTATTCGACGAAAGTAGGATGAACTTCGAGGAGACGTTCAACGACGTCGAGCCGGCGAGCCGAATGCCAGGTAATTCCGACGCGAGAGTGAACGGGTGAAATAGCAAAAGACAATCAAAAAACTGAACACCAAGCCATCTGTGAGGTCATCAAATCCGAGGACCGAAGCCACAAAGACTGGTGGACCTAGGAGGCAAGTGGACGCTGCTATCAGAGGAACGAACGCACGAGAAGACGACGCGTTCCGATAAGCGAAGAGGCGACGAACTTGCAGAGATCTACTTCCTATTCCCCGTCATCACCGCTGGTTCACGTACGAGAGAATGTCCGACCGAGCCGACGTAATGCGCGAACGAACAATTTACCCTTTGAGTAAACAAGCTAAAGATTGTAACCTGACCGAAAGATTGTAACCAGAATCTTTAACTATTGCGACGGCTTATGTATGTCTATAGAAGACGAATGCGTGCATAGGTACATACTTCCGAACCAAAAGAGTCTATCTAGACCACTAGAATCATTTTTTGAGAAAAAATTAAAGTTTGTCAGAGACCTAAAAGAGCCGGTGTCATCTATAGAAGGACCGAGGCCGTCTTGCACCGATCGCTCGAAAGGTAGCAAGTTTACAGCAACTATAGAAGAGTACGCTGAGTCAGGAAATTTGGGCACCAAGTTCCTTGGCTCGTGACGCCTTCTTTGCTGTATCTGTCTCACTGCTACTAGTGCTATTGCTCAATTCGATAATCACGTAACATACGTGCGATAGAGCATTGATTGTTTAGTGTAGATTTATTGCAGGCGAGTAACTGTACTCTTGGAATCGGCGGTTACCCCGATTCCCTGAGGTTGCTATTCGTCCGAGGAGCAACCAGACACCACTTCTTGGTTGAGCCTTGATAATTGGCAATAAAACAGAGAGGGTTAACGTAAGTGCGACACCTTTGCGTTACCCGCGTTCTACCACCCATTTAGCAGCAGCCCGCGTGTGACGAATAGATGCACACGTCGTGGTGAACGGTGAGTGCTAGAACTTCTGGCCTTTATCAGCCACCAAGCCTAGCCAGTGCTAATGATAATGTGTCGAAAGCTCGCGAATCTCGGCTTATAACCGTGATTCGTACGAGGCAAGCCTTCCTGGAAGGCACGTTAAACAGAGAAAAGGAGGATCCCTCTTCTCTGTACACTTGCCGACCGACGCTTTCTTCAGTGCGAAGAATCGTCGGTAATACAGTCCACGGCACTACCTTAACGTTACGTCAAGGTACTGCTCTCCCCTCCACAGAGGCTCGTTGTCGAAGCATGGAGTCGGGAAAACTCGGTATAGCGTGAAAGCAATACGCTCGCTTACCTGTGCGGTTCCACCGCTATTTTCTTTTTCAGGCGCCAGCGTCGCTGACCGGCGTCGTAAGGACCAGAGGGCCCCCACTCCACCGGCAGCAGCTCAGACGCCCGCAAGGACCAGGAGACCCCCGTCCCAGAATTCAAAAACATTCAATAGAAGTCGTAGTTAAGCCCTTTTAAGGGCCGACTTAAACTTGAACCAATTGTACAATTTTTTTTGAAACCCCTATCTTAACCACCTAATCCGGACCCTATTAGATCCCTGAGTTCAGCGAGTCTAAACAGTCTATGAAACTTATTTCTTAACCGCACGCCACACGAATCGTACTCCCTGTTCACAGGCAAGTCGCTCTATCTATGAACGTTTTATGTAGTACGATGCACGGTTCGTTATAGTATTGTAATATTGGCGGATAAAGATACAAAGTGTTTCCAAACATGTGAAATATTTAGTTCTGGACGTGAATTATTTTGTGTACGGTGTGATATCCGTTTAAAATCCAAAACTGTGTTCCACGCTGTTAAAAGGCTGGAATATTTTCGAGCGTAATAGAATTTGAAAGAAGGCATTCACAGTACGCAACATAAAATAGCGTATAACAAAAAATCTAAGCGTATTCGGATATATGTGCATATGGACCTTTTTCATTGGGTTCGTATCTGAAATCTGCCCTTCAAAAATGTCCCACACATTTGATAATACCTTGTATAATGAAATACAAATTTTCTTTATATCTGTCTTGCGTCTTTCGTTAACCAGTTTTAATAAAAATGAAAGTCGATTTTACATAAAACATAACTGTTTGACGCACAAATTTGCACTATGAAATAAACTCAGATTTTAATTACACTATATCGATTAATAATAATCCTGAAGCTATAGTTAACAAAAGTGTATTACTACGTGATTTACAATGCCTCTAAAGCACAGGCACAACAGTCTCTAATTTTTTCCAGTCAGTGTTAGTCTCAATTCAATGAAGGAGTATTTAATAAACATCATAATATAACAAATTCAACTTGTAATACTCTATGAAATTATTCTCCTATTAATTAACCTCTAGTCTTATAACATCGTATTTTCAGACGCGTAATGAAGCACGCTTGTGATACCAATTGTGTTCCAAATATTGGAACAGGCTTTGTTACATGATCAAACTTAGCGAAAGTTGAAAAACCTTAAACTTTCTGAAAAGCAAAACAATAACAGGTAATTTAAAGTTTTAGAATATAATTTTGAGTAACTAATAGTAATTTATATGCATTACAGGTCAGAAGGTTGGAATCACTTGCTAATAGTTACCAAACATACGTAACTTAAAAAAGTATTTTTTAGTTGAAGTTAATACTTTCAATAATATTGTATAATTTTCAGAATCTCCGTCTTCCTTATTACAAAGAATGATTTCAAACTTTTGGCCAGTAATGCACCATTCTTTGCTTGAATTAACTGGAACGCGTGTGGAACCTAAAAGAGTTCGTAGAGCATGAAATTAAAAGAAACCACTTAGTTTAATTTTAAGAGTAGTAAACGTTTAGCGTATTATTTTCTTTTGCTTACCATGCGAACAATTTATTTAGCAGCCTAACAACTTCTTCGGCTGTGCATTGATCCGACAGCGAGGTAAATCCACATATGTCCGCGAACAGGATGCTGTAAAATAGTTTACAAGTTTGTATTTTTCGAGTAGGGTTCTCTAGTTCATTTACAATTAAGTCACCGTGTTAAGTAGCATTCGTTAGCGTGTATCATATGATTTAACGAGTCGCGAGTGGCAGACGCCTGTTACTTTACCGTGCGAGAAGGGCACATGTTACTCTGACGTATAAATATAGTTGCACATTCTCGACCTTTAGATAAGGACATATATGTATTCTCTGCAGAAAATAGTGCTGAGATTAACGAAAACTCATTAGAGTCAGTTGTTTTACAGTACAGTACAGTGCAGTAGGTGTCAAAAACTCAAATGTAGCTCAAAATTTAAATCTAACCCAAATTTAGTCCAAACTTAACCTACATTTCAAGAGAGTACATACCTATTATTAAATGCATGATATTAAAATTTCTTTTGGGTATACCTTCGAAAGCAAAGCTGAGCGTCAATTATAAGCACAAATAAAAATTACTCAGATTATCAAATATGTATAATATGTATCTTAAAGTCATCGAAATCTGCAGGGTGTGCTCTCTTCTATATGATTACCCAATCTTTTCCTTCACAGAATTTTTTCTATCTTTAACTACATTCGAGATGAAGCCTTGTCGAAATTAGTTTTCCTTGTACATAACTTAAATTGCATCTACAAAACATGGCGATGCTGTAAATTATGAAGTGTCCAATTTTAGTCTATAATAGCAAATTACTTTGAAATCACTCGGTAAAGAAGAGTTAAATGCTTCCTTGAGGAACACAATTTCATGTAATTAGAATTTTTATAATGTTAGTAGTTCAAGTATTGATTCTTTTAAGTTATCACCCGCGAATCTGTTTTTTGATCAGAAAGTTAAGCATGCATGGACGACGTACCATTAACATTTTTTACGCAATGCTTACCTAACATTCTCGTGCCTTTGAATGTAAATTTTATGAAACATGGTATCCTTTGGCTTGCCAGCGATGTCGGCTTTCATCTCCATGGCTACGTGCCTCGGCAGTACGCTCAATAGAAGCCGTTCCTGAAAAAATCAGCGGAAGCTCTTTGTTACACGCCAGGGAGAGGACACGGAATGCAATTTGTTTGTGTATCGTATGAGAATTCATGGTTGATGTTGAACATGCTCGAGACGCGATTTCGTAGCGCCAGGGTATCAAATTGAAAATTGTTACTCGAAATGTGATATGTGTTTTCCTTGATGTTTCTTATATTTAAAATATTTACGCTGTTTTTCAGAATAGGGGAATATTGTTAACGCATTCAGAAATCAGTACACACTGAATAGTGGTTACAAGGAAGTTTAATACTGTTAGTAGTATCTACATGCACGTGTAATAACAGTAATAGGTAATAACTTTTGAAATGCCATGTTGGTGTTAGATGATCAACT
The DNA here is from genome assembly GCF_051401765.1 of Calliopsis andreniformis. Classification (NCBI taxonomy): domain Eukaryota; kingdom Metazoa; phylum Arthropoda; class Insecta; order Hymenoptera; family Andrenidae; genus Calliopsis; species Calliopsis andreniformis. The sequence continues at coordinate 2,782,938 of NC_135067.1, read as the reverse complement.
ATCTATTAACGTTTTCTTAGTCATTAAGAATCTCTTTCACAAGGACTTTGTGACCGTTTTGTGTAAAACAACTTACGTATTACCATACTTCTCATTTTACAGTAGAAATTCATACAAAATCAAATTACACATCTAGTAATCTAGGGACTTTGATCACTTGTTCCCCACTAAATAACTACCCTAGTTAAAACTTAAGACAGCATTCTTAAGAACTCCATTTTCCATTTAAGAGTAATCAGAAGTAAACACTACTTCGGGGTACTCAGAATTATTGGACCTTTTTTGTTTTCTAATAGCATTCGACGTGTAGAATTTAAAAATATTACTCCTAACTGTAGAAATTCATCTATTAAAAAATTATGTGTTTATAAAACTTAATGCTTTTAGCTTGCTTGATAGGTTACAATGACGTCATGTTGGTTTCTATTAGTAGTGGTTGGAAGGGATGAATGGACCACTCGCGTCACTGACAAATAAAAGCGATATAAGAGCTGCTGATATTATTAGAATAGCCGGTTACGTGTTAGGAGACGGCGTAGCCAATAATGTCAATACGTCTTAAGTCGGGCTGTCGCTGTTATATTTCAGTGATGCGAGTGGACGATTCTCCTTTCACTCCGGCCGTTTCAGTTCGTAGGTAGTGAGCTAACAGAAGAAGAATACGACTTATAGAATACTGAGCATTACGGCATTGCACCCTGGCTAAGAATACTTCAGATAAGAAAGAACTTTTTAAACAAACCTGTCTTATACGACAGACTGTGTCAGGCTATACTGCCGTACCTTTCTGTACTCGAATATGGCAGAAACCTAACCATGAGTCAAATTTCTATGGCGTGCGAGCAGGCCTATAAGTATCCCGTGGTCTACCATACGAGAAGGTACCTGCGCTTATTCTTCATGAACAATCGGGCGAAGGTAGTCTGGGATGTTCGGCAATTCTTGGAGGTACCACCCGATAGTACTGAACCCGCTTCGTCTTCTGAAGCATCTACTTCACCACCACCTCCTCCTTCTCCTCCTCCACCACTGCTTCCTTCTGAGACTGAAGGAAAGAAGGCTCCTGAGCAGGAGCCTGCTCAGAAGAGTGTAATGAAGTGGAGGAGGAGGAGGAGGGACAGTGTGGAACTCTTGTTAACAGCTGGAGCAGAGGTGTTGACGAGACCGCGGCGGGTAAGCCAAAAATAAGCAAGCCGTGGGTCTTTCCATATCTTGTGGCACCCTTGATGGGTGCCCTCGATTTTTAATCGCGGAAATTTTGAGCAGGCCTCTACATAATTCAAAAAGGTCCTCTGCTGAGTATCGTTGTGCTCTATTTCAGGGCTGTACCGCTGGACTGAAAAGTCACGTAGGCCTCCCAGTCCTCAAGTCATGCAATTGCCGGATCCAGGCAGGCACATTCAACTGTATGGGACTAGGGGCTTTTCACGAAGGAATTGGGGAACGTGCCGTTTCCGTGGTATGGAAGGGCCAAAGAGCTGAAGAACATCTACCTGAAAATTACAATTGAGAGAGATGCTTTCGTGGCGCTTCATTCCGTTTGAACTCTACGGGAAGCTATAAGTAGAGGCAAGATTGGAGATCAGGTCATTGAAGGCTCTAATAAGGAGAATGTAAGACATTTGTATAATGACTGATCGTGACCGACTGCAAGGTTCATTTCGACGATTGGCTTCACAATCAGGATAGACGTTGCTGCGTACCACAATAGTGGTAAGCACCACAAAACGATGCCAAATCTTTAACAAATTTTCCTGACTAAACGGTTTGGATACGATTATGTAATAAAAAAAATTAATATTAATTTTCAATGTTATGAATAATTTTGCGGAAGGATTTTTTGTAAACGTCCACCGATCCAGAGATATAGATTTACTTCTGAAAGCCACGACCATTAATTTTCTTACACGCTGTACAATTTGTCAGTCCCTGAACCATTAAATGCGGCTATAGCAATGCTTTTTTACCCATAATTTAAAAACAGTGGCTAACTCGGGTGTCCACAGAAAATCAAAGTACTCTTAAAATAATGTGGTTATTTACGAAAGCTACAGCTGCTGGAAATACTTCCGAATGTACATTCGGTGACAAGGGACAAGAAACAAGTAGTTCGTCAATGGCTGCTTGTAATTTTTTTAGCTTCGGCGCATACATTAGCAGCAATAAACTTGTAATAGATCTTCAAGTACTACAGTTTCTAAGTAACAATTGTCAGAAATTCCAAATGTTAAATAAATATTCAAATACTAAAAAATTATTTATAAAGTACAACACCCACCTGTAATCTTCTGCAATTGTTGAATGGCTTTTCAGTTATGCCATAATGACAAATTTACCGAAATTAAATAAATTATCTGATCTATTTACTTAATTATATGACCAATTTCAGCGGAGAAAATTAAATTTATTTGTTTCATTGTATTTACATAAAATATATTAATTACTCTTAATTAAATTAACATGAATAATGTCTTTCTGCATTTACCTGTACTGCTATTTACATGATGTATGTTCGAACATACCGTGTGTAAAGGGTGTTAAAAAAAGGGTTCAAGACTTTCGAGACTTATAGAACTCACCGAGAAGAGTAAAAAACGTTTAATCGACACATGTTCTAAAGTCAAACTTTTCGACGAAAAATTGACTTTTTTTATCTACGAGTATTCGATACCGTAAGTGAGTTTCTTTGTGACGCATTGAATATAAATAGAGAAATTGATTTAGAAGTACATTCAAGGTTATCAACACAAGATTATTAGATTAGTGTAACAGCCCTGTGGCTCCACCATCTCTTTATTGTGCTCCTCCGTTTCTACGTCTTTGTTGCTATTTCTTGCTAACCTCATTCTGTTTTGATTCTTACCTCCATATATGTTCTCATCTTTTTCTATTATCATTATTTGATTATTTATCTTCCTGTATATCAGTAATGGTAACATCTGTAAATATTCCCATACTATTTATGTTATGTTATATATTATATTATATTTTAATTTAATAGACAAATTTTAATGTATTTCTTTGTTTTTAACATAGAAGTGTACGCAATTAGAATAAGCCCGACATTAATTGCGAACTATTGCGCAAGTTCTAACCTCAAATCGAGGATATATAAGGAGCTGCGAAAACAACAAAAGACATCATTCCACCCAGACGAAAATTGCCATTCTCTTGTCATTCACATTCTACTTTGACATCAGCGAATCGTTCTTCGATAACAACGCCTCAAAGGTTCTAGTGTGGTCCGTCCTCTAGTACAGCATCTCAATCAAGTCTGAGTCTGGCAAGTAAAGCATCGTGGTTCGACTGATTTGTGTTTTGTGTTGTGAATTTTGTTTCTTCTCTAATATACAGGGAAAAGCGACAGGGTAACCTTTAAAATTACATGAGCGTCTGGGAGACGTCAGGTCCCCTTGAGCGACAGTTCGCCCTACCTATTGACAAAAAATCGTCTAGGTGGTCTCAGCTTGAGAATTTATTAAATAGATATAAAGTATTACATGATGCAGATTCTAACACTGATATATGTCTTATTGAAAAACAACTTGAGAAGTCTCTAGAAGAAGTCAATAAGGCATATATCATTGCAGAATCAATTGAATTCGCTTACATCAAAAATCTTGAAATAACAACAGATCAAATAAGGTAAATAAAAAATTAAAAAAATAGATATAGCTCGTGCACCATTATTATGGCCTTCTCGTTTTATAGTCAATCGTCGACTGCATACAATTTATTAAGAAGTTTTTTTATTTTACCCCATAAACGGTATTTACAATATCTTTCATCCAATATGTCTATTACACCTGATAATGATATAAAAAACAAACATTATCTTATTAACATATCAAATTTAACAACTAGAGAAAAAGTAGTGATTTTATTAATTGATGAAATTTATATTAGTTCAACATTACAGTATAAATCAAATAAACTTGCAGGTTGCGCTTCAAGTTCTAATGAATTCGCAAAAACCATTTTAGCTTTTATGATAAGTTCAACTTTTGGAAACTTTTCTGAAATTTTTAAATTATTACAAGTTTTCAATATTACCGGGGATGAAATGATAGCGATTATTTATGAAATTATAGAATTTGTTCAAAAATGTGGTTTCGAGATAATATATGCATTGTAACAGATAAACATAAAATCAATAGAAATATGTTTAATAAATTACCTAATAATGGTGTAAGTTTTCATAATCCTTCACAATCTAATAAAACCATTTTTCTTTTGTACGACTTTGTTCATATAATGAAAAATATAATAAATAATTGGTTAAATTTAAAAAATGTAGATAAAACTTTCGTTTTTCCCGATATTTATACAAACGAACTAAGATTAGCGAAGTTTAATGATTTACGTACGGTTTACGATTTCGAAAAATATTTAATTGCTAAGAAAGCTTATAAGTTGAACTATAACTCACTATATCCAAATAATTTTGACCGACGAAAGGTTTTTCTCGTTGATAATGTATTCCATCAATCTACAATAACAGGTATGAAAGATTTCAATTATACCGGTACCGTTCAGTTTTTAGAAATATTTCGCAATTGGTGGGACATCGTGAACAATACAAGTAGTGTGAAAGGTAACAGGAAAAGAAACGAATTTTGTAAACCGATTTTGAATGTCAATGATTTTAGATGTGAATTTTTAAAGAAATTTCTAATACGGTTAAATTCTTGGCAAAATTTAGAGACAAATGGCCACTTAACATTAGATACTTTCAAAGCTCTGCATCAAAGTACTACAGTTCTTTTACGACTTACAGAATACAGTTTTCAAAATTTTGATATATCATATCTTCTAGCTGGAAAATTTACAACCGAAAAATTATGGAAACGATTTGGAAATTATAGACTTTTATCTGGTTGTAATTATCATATATCATATACTGAAGCAATTCATGCAGAAAAAAATATTAGATTGAAACGTATATTTACAAAATCGGCAAGTTCGTTTTCTTTTACTGAAATCAAAAATAAATTTCGAATGATAACAGTACCGATCTTCATGATCTTTCCATTGATGTAACTGGTTTTTTGGGAATCTTTGATTCTGCATATTTGTCCGATTGTGTTGTTGATGATTCCATTAAAATGTATATATCCGGGTATGGGTCCCATTCTGTTGCTAAAAAATTAAATTGCAATATATGTATGTCGTTTATTAATTGTGGAGGATAAAGGTAAAACTATAGGCAATATATATTTTGATCACTTACAAAGAGGGGGCCTTTCTGTTCCCACTGAAGAAGTGATAACCACATTTATTCATATGCATGCAATAATGGGGTGTATAATAAATGATGGTAATTTAGAATCTTAATTCTTACAATCTGAAAATCATAAATATAGTTTATGTAAATTAACATATATTAGTGTAGAAGCGGAAGAAAAGAGTGCGAGTGTGGATGTAGCGTGAATATACGTGTGAGTGCGAATGCGAGTGCGAGCGGTTCAAGGCGAGGGTTCAGCGCACGCGGATAACAACAAGGTGTAAGAAATGACCAAATAGGTAAACAGTACCGAGATGGAAACAAAAAGCCGGTGCGTTGAACCCGCTGTTGACAAGTCGCGAGGTCGCGGCACGGCGAAGGCGAGACGAAAAACAGGCGTAAGAGAGTCGGGTCGCAACCGTCGTACCGAAAAGGCGAAACGAAAGCGAAACGGGCGTAACGTGGCGTAAGACTTAGTTTAACCCTTTCCACTCCAAGGCTGTTTTTGTTTTTATTCCACCAGCTCCACGCTAAAGTTACGACGCGAACATATAACGGTGCGATAACAACTAGTTTTATTATGTAGCATCGATAAAATTTAATTGAATTATAGTATCTTACGATTCTAGAATATGTTTCATTCATTCGTGATTCAAACATTTTAGTAACAAAAATCCCTCCTGTTTTAAAATTTTCCGCAAAAAGAGGTATTACACCATGTCGAGTATCACTCGACAGTGGAGCTAGTGGAACAAAATCAGTGTCGAGTGACACTCGACATTGGAGTGGAAAGGGTTAAGTAAATATAGTTTCGAGTAGTAAGACCGCTGACCCATTGCTTCACACCGTGAAACCTCAATCCTCGATCCTACATTAGTAGCAGTCAGATATACATTATTTAGCATTTTCGGTTACATGCGTTTGTGGTCAAACCTACCACAGTATTTTGTTTAAATTATTATCAATTTTTTCAAATATTTTGTTAAACGATTATATAAAAACTGTAAATAATATAAAATAAAATAAAACAATAGTAATAGACTGATAACTAAGTCGTTATGCCAGCTGCCTCGGCCAAAGCAATACGCCGCTGGAACTAAGTCTCGTACTAAGGGAAGGCGGTGTGTTGTAATACGCCGCTGGTGGTTCGCTCTCACGCTCACAAGTTACACACGAGCCTCCAAGTGGCCCCACTGGTAATGGCTTACCCCTTCATATGGCAGGGCGCAAGAGCCTCGCAGATCGTTGTGTAGCGGAGCAACCCAAAGGGCTTCGGCCCAAGCGCCTAGTTCCACGCACGTTGTGGGTCCAGAAAAGGAACGGGCTATTTGGAGGGTCTATCGGGTGCCATTCCGATTTGTCCCCCTTCACGCAGACAATATGGAACGTTTGAAAAATAAAAGAATCCAACGCCCGGGTTCTCGGATGGGCACTGCGTGAAAGCGAGAATCTGATATCTGGAATTGACGGTAGAGGCAGAGCATCGGCTAGGTCCGAAGTCGGTCCAAATGCTAGCAGTCAGGATGATGACCGCGTGTCGGCCGCCCGTGAAGTCTGCGAGCACTGCGGACGGGACTTCCCGACCAAAATAATAATAATATAAAACTGTCAGTTGGAAACGCGTGCAGACATTACTTCTAAAAATCGTAAATTAAAAACTTTTAATAGGAACTAGATTTTCAATGATGTTTTTTCAATTTCACTTTTCTTAAAACATCAATTTTGATGTTTATATATTCAACTTATTATTTTCAATATGTTTTAATACATTAATAGAGTTTAATTTATTTGCTTAGTATGTACTATTTCACAAGATTTAAGGTTTTACTAGTAGTATTTCAAGAGTATGTTTTGCTATGTTTTCTTATTAATATTATTCAAGATTATTCATTATTATTATTTCAAAATGTAATACTTAATTTTTTTATGAATACAAAAATTATGTTTTTCTTATGTTTTATTTAAAATTAATTTTATTTTAGAAAGTGGGATGATATGGCTATTGGCGAACCACCCATTATAATAAAAAAAAGGTAACGCGCCATGGTAAATACCCCTAGGGTGGTGAGGAAATTTTCTACAATTATAATACTGTCCTCTAACACGTGGGCCACAGTGACCACGCGGGCACTGTCGTTTCACGGCAGTGTGTTACTGTGGCCCTAATTCTTCTGTGGCGCGGGTTCTTAGGTAATCTCCGTCACAGAAGCACGCAAAAGACCGAGCCTTCTGCTGGCGACCCGCCTCCTCGTGGTCCCCGCTGGTAACGTCACTCCTGCAAGCCAATGCTCCTTGTATCTTTTTACGCTGAGCGGAGGAGGGCAGAAGCGACGGCCAAAGGGTCGCTTCCCGTATGGGACGGTCTTCTCCTCGGATGATCCTGAAAAGGTGACGGGGGGGTTTTTCCAGGTCAGTGCCATTCGCAGTGGTTATCGCTTAGTATTCAACATCTCCAGAATAGGCGAAAGCCTGGCCGATGAACCGCACTTGGTGCTAATCTAGAGTTCAAAGACACTAGTTGTCCTCTAACACGATTTTATAATTAACTGCATAATTGTTTCTTTCAATATCTAATTATGCTAACCTCTTTAGTCTGTTTCACGTGTTCACTTAACCTATTTGGCTTTGTACCAGTAATTTTTTTTATTTCACGTTTCTTTATTAACACGTTGACTGCCAGGCACATTTTTCATGGTTTGTCCAAGGCGCCAATGTGAATTTTTCATTATACGATGCATATTATATTGAAATATTATTTGCAGCAAATAAAATGAGTTATAAAATCATGCTTGAAGTATTTTTCGTGCTGGGGGTCACCGGTGACCCCTACGGCGCTGTATCCAAGTCGAGTGCCGGTCACTGGTGACCCCCATGGCAGTCAACGTGTTAACTTATACATATCTTTATCAATTTTTAAATCCATCAATTTGATTCAAAAATAGTTTTATCTTGTTTCACACTTATATTTTCTTGAAATTTCTGTAAATATTTCAAATATAATGCATCACAACACCAAACTCTTCCGAGAGTCCACAAAATATATACCGCATTTTTAAAGATTAGTATTCTTCTATATTACTTCTACTTACTATAGTTATAATATTTATGTATTGCTTATACATAGTTAATAAAAATACTGTATATTAGTATAATTTTATACAACAAAATGACGTTAATTATAATACTGTGTGCAAAACTCTACTATTGAAAATAGGACTCCCGATCCTCACACGAGCGGTGTTACCACGTTGTTCAGCACGGCTAGTACTACAGTCGGCTGTGATACTAGTGAAACGCGCGGTGTGAGGTCGAATGCCTCTTATTCGTAGCACGGGGAGGAGCCTCTGCACCTTGCATGCGGTCGGGGGGGAGTCGCGCTCCCCCGGTTGAACGGTCGGCTGGGAGTCGTAGCTCCCCGGTTATAAGCGGGCGCTGTCGGTAGGGGAGAACCGCTGCTCCACTCGGTTTTTACAGTTCGCAAGGGAGTAGGATCATCGTGAAAGGAATCAGCTGGTGGCACTACAAGTTACGGCGGCTACACCACCCGTTGACGATGGCCGAGGGGTCCATTGTCCGTGTCCACCGGGCTACTCCACAGGTGGGAGACAGAGACCCCGAGGTTGGTGACGCGGAGAGAGAACTCTCCCGTCTCGGATTACGGTTTTATCACAGGGAGCGGTTAGACCACCTTCAAGGATCCGTTGGAAGACTAAGGACAGTCGTTTACAAAAGAAGAGAGAGAGAACCAGCATGCGTGCTATCGAAAGATCGCTCGCTATGTACGTAGACGTTCGGTAGCTCGAACGTTCTCGTCTTGGATGGAGTTTGCACGCCTTACATTTCCGCGGTGTCATCTTTACTCGCAGGATCGCGCGATCCCGCGGTGGCCGCCTCGCGGCTGCGTCGTGAACTAGGCTGCCTAAGGCGGTCTCGAGTGGTGAATGTTCCTCCTACTTTTACTGAAGAACTCGTCGGTCGGCGAACGTACAGAGTTTAAACCTACCTTCCAAGAAGGCTTGCCTCGTACGAATCTCGGCTTTCGCTGAGATTCACGAGTGTGAGACTCACTTTGACTAGCTGCTGCTAGCCTTGGTGACTGATAATGTCCAGAGGCTCTTCCACTCACCGTTTACCACAACATGTGCATCTATTCGTCACACGTGGGCTACTGCTAAACGGGTGGCAAATCGCGAGTAACGCAAAAGGTGCCGCACTTACGTTAACTCTCTCTGTTGTAGTGCCAATTATCAGGGCTCAACCAAGCAGTGGTGTATGGTTGCTCCTCTGACGAATAGCAAACTTAGGGAATCAGGATAACCACCGATTCCAAGAGTACAGTTAATTGCCTACAATAGTTTGTCCCTGCACACTCGATGCTCTATCGCACGTATTCCACATGATAATCGATCAGAGCAATTGCACCAGTCGCAGTGGACAAACGCTCAGCTTAGAAGGCGTTCCGAGTTCAAGAATCTGGTGCCCAAACTACTTAAACTCGTTAGACTCTTTTACAATTGCTAAAACCCTTGCTACTTATCGAGCGATCGATGCAAGACTGACACCCACTGAGGAGCTCGAGACGCTACGTGTGAGCGCGTAGCACCCAAAAATCCGCTACGCGAAGCTCGCTTGTCATTGTCTGTCTATTTCTAATATTACGATTTCACTCTCTCTCTCTTTCAGGCTTCGATATACCCACGCAACATCGGGCCTGAGATTCGAACAGCTGATCGAAATCGCTCACCTGTTCGAACGTCAATTGTAATAGCTGAAAAACGAGTCATAATTCGAATGTACCGTGTCTGTTGTTGGCGCAACTGAATCTCCTGCCGAAGGCGACCTTCGACCGGTCACGTATGCCAACAGACAACGGTTTTCGCAGACGAGACAAAAGGCTCGAATTATCACCGCTTTTTAAACATATGGAATCATATTTAATTAGTTTAACGATTTTAATAGTATTTTATTAGAAATAGAGTAGTCAAAAGTCATAGGACTATCTGAGAAAAAAACAGTTCTGTGGAATGTAGGAATCAGCAGAACAGGCATCAAAATAAAAGAAATGATGCGCGGGATACAACTGTCATGCAATTCGATGGCAAAAACAGAACATTGAAAAGAAAGAAACCAGGGACGTGGGCTGAAGAAGTTGTGGCATAAACATAGTACGTATACCAAAATTTTGCATTTTTGCATGACAGAAATATTGTGGGGTCTACACAAATACCATACAAAAAAGAATCGTAAGTATTAATTCTTTCTAATTAGTGCTAGTACTTATTTTCTAAATACCTCCTGCGCAGAATTCATAAAATAACGTTTACATTTTCACATTTTTTACTAATAATGAAAATCATCCTGAAGTATGACGTGGCTATTCGGTAGATGGTTAGTATGAAAACAAATAAATGAGAATAGATTGGACAATGTATTGCCAGAAACTAACGTCGAAACGAATGCTAGCCAATTACCGATCTATATGATGCTCATTACTTACCCTGTCAATTACACGCATCGAAATAAAATCGACACAGAGCCGTAGAAAACGGGTATTATACCGTCCAACAATCAATTAACATTCATTTTTTAACCGGATGCCCAAAATGGTTTGCAAAAATCAGACAATTTTAATTGAAATTTTTATTTCGTTATTAAATTCAAATAAAACTTTCACTAGAGTTATTATTTTGTGAGGTAATTGGGTACCCGTGTACCTGTCAGATACCCGGATAAACAAAAATTACCTGCATAGATCGTAGATGAGATAGTTGAGAATCTCAATTTTCAAAAGAAATAAAGGAAAATATCTAAGTTAATTTTAAGTCAATCGATTGAATATTTTGTTTTAAATCATGTCAACCAGCGAAAAAACAGATAGTGGCTGTAGACGAAATATATTTTATAATTCTCTCTAAACAAATATAACAACCACTTCAACATATGGTAAAAACATACAGAAAAACTAAAAATAGTGAGCATAGATTTAACATTAATAAAACATGTTAAAAAATCAATTCTTTATCAAGAAAAAGAGAAACTATCCCCTTAATTAAAAGATCCGTAAATGTCAAGCAGTGTTCGTGATATGATTGCGCAGTGTTTATAAAATGTACAATGTACACGCACACTGTTCGCGAACTGTTTTTCGATAAAACTGTTATGCGATATGTATCACATCTTATGAACAGTTAAAGAACAGTACGCCAGCAGGTACACGCGCAGATGACTTTTGGGAAATTTAATTTCTATATTGTTCATGCACAATTTGTAAACTCCACTGTATACGCATCTTTACGGTACAGTGGACCTAAATTTATCCGAAGTGATCGAAAGATAAGATGGTTCGGAAAACTAAACAGTTTGTATAATAAGAGTGTATGGATTATCCCTTTCACGCAAGAGTCTTTTACCCTATCTTATAATAGGAGCTGTTGTTTATATAACTGAATTTCTTCTCATGTTTCGTTAAGTGCTATTTTTAAATTTAGAGTAATGAAATAATTGTATTTGTAAAGGTTATGCTTTTTAAGTGATATATTGTGTGCAGTTCCCGCCCTTGGAATTAGGATCACCTGAGTGTTGTCAAAAAATTGTTAAACTTGGAAGTTCCATAACTTTTTAAAATTTCTCGAAGACGTTACAACAAGAAGTGAATCACAGCTTTTACTTTTTACTGCTTTTGGGTCAATTTTATGTTAGTTAATGTTAAAGGGATACAATTTTTCCTTAAAGAGAGTGCAGACTAATTATATATTTTCTTCATGTTTGACACGAGTTACAGCATACCTAGGTAGAGGCAACTATATGCGCAATATTAGCTTATATTTACCTATTCAAAAATAATGTTCTTTGGTAAAGTTAAAGCTACTTAAAGGAATACCTACATTTCCTGCCCATCAACTTATGTAGGACGCACTTTTCAACATTTTTTATGTGCTTCATAAAATCGGAAGGTTCAAGCGATTTTTAATGACAAAGTTTATTAATCATAATGCATTAAGCACATGTTAATGGTTTTTGCTTTCCCTTTTACTCTATAATAGCGCAGAGCCTATCGTGTAATAGTTTTCGAGGAATTTTACCAATCTTATGGAACTACGAAGTTTGACAACTTTTTAAGGGCACTCAAGTAGTTCTAATTCGATAATTAAAGATTATAGTTAAATTGATATAGCCACAAGAGAGGGAGAAAGATGTTTTCAGATATTTTGTAAAGTAATTTTTTGTTATTCCGTAATTCAAGAACAAGTGTTCAGATAAGCGGTAAGTCGCGATGATTTGTACTGGCATTAGTGTGAGTAAATTGAGTTTTATCAAAATCCCTAGATTTTGAGATGCCAAAAATATTTAACGTCTGACAACATAAACTTTCTCTTTAAAATAAGTCTTTGTGAGCAACATACGGAACGATGCTTTAATATAATTGATATGAATAATAAAAGGTTCTGGTCGACAACAATTCCGGTTTTGAAACGGTTGTGTATCGGTTATGTAGGACCCATTCCCATCGCTTTCCAATGCATAGTGCTTTCACCATGTCTAAGTGGTTTTTCTTCATTTATTTATGGGTTTGTGATCGGAATATAGTCATTCGAAACACTTCGAAGTACTGACTATTAAAACACAATGAATTACTCATGCACCACATAAGTTGTAGCAGTTTACCGCTTTGAAATATTCTATTTTTTCAAGTTAAAAATTTCAGCTCTAATTCCAAGGAGAAGAATTAATATTGCCACAAATATTATGCACGAAAACATAAACAAAATTTTAAAATATTTAAAATTTCTATTATTTAAGCTAAAAGTGTAAACAACACGAATTCAGTAGAGCATAGATTAGCTTATTAAACAGTGAAATAATAGTAGTTTGCTGAAAAAAATAAAGTTAGCTATCAAAAGGATGCTTTAGGTTAGAACTACATGGTATGTATTTTGGATAATCGAGGTTCCACTGTACAACGAAACGGCAGAATCAATATACAACTGATATACTAACACCAGGATGTAGAGCAGTAGCCAAATGCGATATCCGCCGAAACTTTTTCAAACTCATAACAGTTAAAACATTATCTCGGCTGTGTATAACTATTATGAAAATCTGAACCGGTATTGTAACCGTTTCCTGACTACATTCCTTAGTGTTTATGATAACGTGTATATTTTGAGCTATCGATTTGTATCTTCAACTGTTAAACCTGATTTTACTGTTGTTTAAAATTCAGTTTGGGAAAGTAAGGATTATTTTCTTAGAATTAGATATTCTGATTTCAACAGTTGTAAGATCTATAAATATCAAAACGGTACTCCTGTGAATTTTAACACTGCAGTATATGACCATCAGTGGGTTACTCCTGCTGGAAACGAGCGAACTGCGTGATCGTGGGTGATTATAACTGCTGTGTTTCATACTTTAAAACCACCAACGGACGGAGTTTACATGAATTTCACCTATACCAATCGAGTTTATGGATTCATGGTATACATACTTCCTTTCCCGCTGAAATACAATGCTCCAATGTATTAAAAAAATAAAACTACTTTTTACTTTGCCTTTATGAGCTAACGAATACGCAATAATGTAATAAGAGTAAGAAACGAATTTTCTTGTCGCATCAATATTCATATACTGCAAATTTTTTTCTTATATGTGTCAATTTACAGAACATCTGTAATGATTTTTATAAGTCATTAGTTGATAAAATTAACTGCGATGACAATGTACGTTATTGACGTTATTCACGTACGTTATTAAAATTAGGTATATTGACAGAGTTCTGTGTTTTATGATAGCGCTAAATCTCCCCAATGTGCAGTTTAAATGAACTATATCAATATTTAAGCATAGTTTTAATTAATTGTTATTAAAGTAACCATTGTTACCTAATAGATATAAGTTTGTTAATAAATAGTAATTTAAAATTCTTTTCTCCACGTGTCACAGGAATTCAATTCTTAATTTTTCACAAATAAGCTGCTTTATTTGTGAATATCTACTACTCGCAGTGCTGGGTCGTTACGTTAGTATAAGTTTCCGCATGCTTGCAAATACTGCTTAGCCTATGAGTAGTAAGGAAACAATTAATTATTGTATTTAACAAGAGCATGAACAAAATTTTGCATACTTATTTTATATAATACATATTTCTGAAGTATAAACAAACATCTCAACAATAATACCTATAAAATACTGGTATTAGGTTTTAACAAAGAAATACTACATTGAAAATATAATTGTACCCCAAAAATACAATTATACTACCTAGTACCATGTAATGGGTAGCAATAGTACATGCTAGAATCATTTTTTGTGGCTATATGTTTTAATTCATCGTAGGATAGTTATTGTAAAGTTTTTTTACATCCTGTGGTATTTAAAATGATGTTAGTGAAAAAAGTATTTTGAAGTTTCATTTTTTTGTGAGAAGCCAATTCCTAACTGCTACAGATAGTAAGAGGACGTAAAGAGAAGAATACTGCAAATATAATTTTCAAGAACAAAAATATTGAAAGAAAGAGATACCGAACAAACAGGAAATTTTGCCTGTAACGAAATACATTTTTAGTCCGAAAAACAAATTATACAGTGAAGAAAAATAGCTGAACTTGTTGAATTTGCTTACTTTAACAATATCCGTTAAGTCAATAGGAATTATGCAAGGCAAAAAAGAAAAAGAAGGAAGAGAAATAAAAATGGAAAGAAACTATCGGAAATGAGAGAAAATAAAGTTAAAGCTATAAAATTAGAACAGAAAAATGTTTGGAGTTGGCAAGAATAAAAAAATTAGGTATATTTATTTTGCACATGAAATTATTCAAAGATCGATATATTTTTATTCTTGAAGGTTTACCTATATTCCTATTCCAAGACCATCAGAATCTAACATTAATTTTCCGATCGGACGTTAGGGAAAGGGAAGATAGGAGGTGAAAGTACCTAAAATTAAAAACAGAAAAAAGTGTCAACTTTTGAACAGCTGTAGCTATTGAACTGATTTTTTTTCAAAAAAATAGTGACACATACATGCTTTCTAAGAATATACATTTTATATTCTTCAAGATTATCATTTCAGTAGACATTTGCGATACGTGCCAACTTCTCCTACCAATACAATTCCTTTCTCGCGGCATTCCCGTTGTGTGTCTGGTTTTGCTCGAAATTGCTCCAAGACTTCTTACAAGTATTATGTATAAACTTCTCATATATGAATTTGAACTTAGATATTAATCGAAGTTCAAAATCTCATAGGGAGTGTTTGAACTTGCCCTTTGAATTGCAACAAGTAGAGAGGTTTATTATTATTCAATGATATTCATTAATTTTGACTGAAGTTTGGATCCTGTGGTCGTGCCGAGTGTTATAAAATTTCCGATCAGCTATTCGACGGTGAGTAACCTTTTCCCCCCTTACGTCACTGCTACACGGCGAAGCCTCAAACTCGAAATCGTTATTCTTGATTTTCATCTTTTTTAGTGTCTACAATTGCCCATTAAATTTATTCCGTGGTGTTTCGAAACACCATGTATAACTAAGCTATTAAAGACTGATATACATATAAAAAAGAAGTTTCCATGCTTATTATTACAGAATAAATTTACATCAAAAAAGGTCCTGTTATTTTATTACATTAATCCAATAGATATCCAGTGGTTTAAACAGCAAGCACAGCAGCAATACTTGTATTGGACCAAATAGTGAATCACACAACTAGCGTTTAAAAAACGAAGTTTAATGATATATTAATGTTAATGTTAAAGTTACTATTGTTGGATTTTCGAAAGAAGATTTCTGGTGCTGACGTCTGTAACTTACGTTGTTACCACTTACGTGTTTCCTGACTGGTATACACATGCTTCTATTGGACGAGTACCCTACTCAATATGTCTTGACTAATTTTATTATCTATAATCGCTTAATCATGGGTCCTCACCGGTTCTTACTTATTCTTTCTGTTTGTCTCGCGAACGAAGGGTAGAAAGAAGGAGAGCAAACTCCGTAGGCAGCAATAGGAAATAAAACAGAAGATTAACTCCTTCTCAAAATTTCGCACAAGATACACAATCCTGACGTACCACTCAAACCCATAGTTAGCACCATAGGCTCACTCACTTATAAACTCGCCAAATACCTTAGCTCTGTACTCCAATTTCTAACAGGCAATTTCAACAGACACATCCTCAATTAAACCCAATTCATCCACAAATTGCAACACATCTAAACCAAACCAGGTGACATCTTAGTCAGCTTCGATGTACAATTTCTGTTCACCAATGTACCTATTGATGACAGTCTAAATATTATCAAAGGCCGAATACCCCACAGTATCCTACCCTTAGTCCACCACTGCCTCACCTTGTCGCCCGAACCAACCGATTCGTTAAGGAAAAGCCACTCCCCCTGTGTGCCTTAGGCATAGGCTCTGCGCTCCTACCCTTATCCCATTACACCCCATATCTAGGAAACACCCTTTTTCACTAAGAAAAGAGGCCCCAATGATAATTCATGACTCCCCTGATCGTCCTACGATACCATTTCCTCGAAATCCCGTCCTTTTCCAATATTCCTGGACGAATAATACGATATTCTGTGTATTACATGAATTTTCGCAAGTGTAAACAGTCAAGTAACAAATGTTTACTTTTTTTTATTATTTAAATATGTAGATACGTACTGTTAAAAAGATATAAGAAATGTTTTCATGAAAAATACATACTTTTTGTCTTTATTCAATGTATATCAGATATGATGTCTTTATCTCTGCAATGCAGTTTTTCTTACGATCACCAAAACCATCCATCGGAGTTCTCTTCCTTATTAGCACAAACACAAATTACAAATTCCTACATCCCCCATATCCTGGCGTCTGTTTTTGTTTTTCAGCAGAGCCACCCATAGGGCTACATAGTGCTATCATCATGACAATTGAAAAGAGTGTCAAATTATATTGGCGGTTTTTGGGAAGGCTGGTGCCACGCCGCATTGAAATAACGGCGAACAACTCAGTTTCATTTAACTAAACTTTAAAACAGGTTAGATAGTGTCTATAACTACCTCATAATTTCATAAGGACACATTTACTGTTGCAAAATCTTTACATCCATAAAAAAATGCCAAAAAGTATAATTATATTTTAGTATGGGGTGATTTGCAGATAAAGAATCTGTTTTATCAGGTCAATGAGATAGGATATATCTCATCCGATGTGCTGCACAATGTGACAACAGTGATCTGCTTTAAAAAATCCTGTTAATAGTTTTATAGTAACTGAAAATTTGCACTGAATAAAAAAACTAACCACATTTTTGACACGTAATTTTTATTACAAATGTGGCTGTAGGTTTCTCTGTACAAACTTTACATTCACGCTAGTAGCACTTCTAATTTCTACTTTGTGAATTTCTTACATGTGGCTGATTTTAAACCACAAGGGAAAAGTTGTACACATCCATTTTACAATAGCTTACTTTAGTACATATGTAGTATTTGCATATTCAAGTATCTACAATTGCTAACCATTTTCTTCTGCTCACGTATTAAAGCAAATAGTACGTCAAGCCTAGGGCATACTAGAGCAAGCAATTCACTACAGTCGATTGACACTTCATTGTGGATCAAATATAATGTAGTGCTACGTGATCTGCAGCATGCGACGCTGGGGCTGCAGAGTGTGCACTAACCGATTATGAAGGATTCGAAACTACGTCACAGAGGTGTACAACCTGTTGTTGCAGCCAGTGCGATCGATATATCCTACGTCAAATTAACCATAGCAAAGGGAACGCGCCATCATTTCAGATTCTCGGCAATGCTTCGTAATCCGAGAAACCCCTCAGAAATTTGCTTGTCACATTTAGATGGTAGACGATCGGTATTGAACGTTCAATGCTCAAGTAACCAGAATGAGAGACGTTCCCTTTTAAAGATTGCTATTTAAAAGGTATTCCAATATTGGCTTCATATAATTGACTTTTTAAAATAAAATACACATAGCGTGCAATATTTTAAAACAGCCATCTGAGCTCAGAAAATGTATGATGTTCAATTATTGCAATGACCCCCAGAGACTCGAACTGGACCCAAGAAAGCATCTGCAGGGTTATTTAAAAAGAAATATTACTAAAAGCAGAGAAAAGTTGCCTTTTAATACGTTTGTAAAATTATAAAATCCTTTGATTGTCAATTCAACATTAAAGCATTATTGTTGCAAAATGGAGGCAGATCGGACATTATCATACAAAATTTTATATTCTATTTTAACTCCCCTACAACAATTTAAAATATAGTAGTAGTAGTGCCGGGTTAGTTGACCATGCTAGGCCAGATCACCTATTTCAAGAGCAAATCTGTCAGGAAAGTACCTACTAGCGTAGCAAATTCATATCACCACGGAGTGGGGGTAAGTTGTAGTGGGGAACTATTACTAGTGTGGGGGGACCGTGTGTCGTCGTAGTGAGGAAGTGGCGCGACGCCGACCCTGACCACCGCGTCAAGTGGTCAGTTCGTATTCGTGGAGCATTGTGTGCGCTTGCGCTATACGGGATATTTTGTATGATTTTATATCTTATATAATTTTTTAATCTTTATTCATTTTACATTGTGCAGAATAATTCAGGTAAGATAAAGATTTAATAATTCCGCATGAATATAAGAAACAATTATCAGTTGTTTAAAAGTAAGAGCTTGAATGCTCGAGGCTTGTACTAGAAACTCAGCATACATCGAGTTATTGCCTAATTCCTCTTAAACTAATGGATGAAAAATTTTGAAAAATATCAGAGGCATGTAAGATATGAAGCCATTATTATGGATTTTTTTGAGATTTTTAAAGTGATTATCTTAGTTGAAAAAAAATAAAACGACAAAAGAAAGATATTGCAAAATGCCGGTTTTGTATTGAAGAAATACCGGAACAGTAATTATATTAATTCAGAAGATAAATATGACTAATACTATTGTTTTACATTTTTTGTTTCACAGATGCGGCTGTTTACGATCATAGGCATTGTCCTGCAATGTCGAAGGAACCATCAACACCCGAGACCAAAGACTGTCAGGTTCGAGTTGCGCTCACCGTTACAAACCTTTGGATGCACTGGATCGGATAAAATATGGGATACTTCCTTGTTAAAAAGCGAGTTGGGGAAAGTCTTTCGCGGTTAAACATTTGGTCAACAAATGTCTTGCACAGATAAATTCATCAGCGAGTTATTAACTAACCTTGCTCTCAACGCGGACGGTTGCCGCCTGCCTGCGAAACAATGTATTTTGTCTCGGTTGCCAATGGTTCCTTCGACCTTGCAGAACAATTCCTATAATCATAAACAGCCGTATCTGCGAGACACTAGTAAACTGATAACTATCTCTGCGCTAAGATATACCATTTATTTCTTCCATACATTTTATGGATATCTTTCTCTAAGATTTTCTCTAAGATCCTTGCCTTTTTGGCGAGAGTCAGTTTCTTCAGTTCGACAGCAATCGTCAACTAGGATACAATTCGTCGCGAACGGACCATTGGTTTGGCTATCATAGTTTTCATTACTTTGTTCTCTTTATTTTACTTTCTTTAAACTTTACTTCACTGTACATTATTTTAATTACATTTAATTTTGTCTACTCATAATTTTTAATTTAATTCAGTAGTTTTAGATTTTTGTAGTTTAATCTTTTTGTTAGTGCATGTGTAGTGTTTTGCACTGTGTAAGGTCGATAAATATTTTTGAAAATGACAAGCAGATATTTCAATGAAAAACTCGCAGACATGCATTTGTGCTACGAGAAAGCGGACGGAGTCAGCGATAGAGCTCGCGAAATTTACAGAATGAGGTATCCTAACAGATACGTGCCGAGTTCAAGAATCTTTGGGCGACTGCATGAAAGGATTTGAAGAACAGGCACGGTAAAGACATCGAGATCCAGAGGCTGTCCAATGCAAGATTTTAGCCTCGAGGATAGAGTTCTTCGACTTATCGAGGACAACCCTTCCTTAAGCACAAGGACAATCGCGACAATGGAAGGCGTTAGTCACATCATTTGGCAAATTTTGAAAACGTGGAATATGCACCCATATCATTTCCAACGGGTGCACGAAATAGAAGAGGGTGATTCTTCCTGATGCTTTGATTTCTGCACGTGGATAACGCAAAAGATTTCAGCCGACGGAAACTTCATTTTAAACATATTATTTATCGATGAAGCAACCTTCAACAGACGTGGCATGGTAAATTTCGATAACGCTCATGTTTGGACTGACGAAAACCCACACGCGCTATGGGAAACTAATACACAGCGGCAATTTTCTACGAATATTTGGGCAGGAATTATGGGAGACCAAATCATTGGTCTTGTTATTCTACCGCCGCGACTATCAGGACAAGAATATCTGGATTTCCTGCAAATACAGTTGCTTACACTTTTAAAAGACATCCCACTGCATGAGCGAAAAAATAAATGGTACATGCAAGATAGTGCGCCACCGCATTCCACTTTGGCAGTACGTACACATTTGAACACATACTTCAATAATAACTGGATTGGAGGACATATCCCTTGGCCTGCTGGGTTCCCGGATTTTAATTCGCGCGATTTTTATTTTTGGGGACATTTGAAACAATTAGTGTATGCAACACCCCTGAATACGCTAGAAGAACTACATCAACGCATTCTGTTTTCAACCTGAATTATCCAGGATGTAATGACGGACTTTCAAAAGATACGACTAAACTTCCGCCGAAGAATTCACTTATGTATTCAGGTGAATGGTGGACACTTGCGGACGGGACAATCGCGGCGAAGTGACACGTGTAACGTCCCTAAAACGATGCTACGCTGTCCATGGAAGAGCGGCTTTCCAACGGACGAAAAGGTGGCGGTTCGTGTGGCGTGCGGTTAAGGAGTTGAAATCCAAGGCTTATATCTCTTTTAACAATAATTTATTCAATAAAAATTATTCTAATCCTAACGTTAATATAATATTGATATCTATTCTAATCCGGTTAAATATTCATAAGATAATAAGATAATATCAGGTTATATTATGTGTGATTATATAAATGTGAGGTTATATTGAACGTGATTATAATTATCTATCAGTTATCTTGATAACGCAAGGGTTTATGCAAATACGTTTATGCAAATACGTTTATGTATCGTTGAACGAGAGTTAGGTTATGTGATATTATTCGCGATAGAGGATCCTCTATACAAGGCGCAGTGTGTTGTGTATGTGTCTGCAATAGATCTTGTCTCGTATGCCCTGGTCGCTGCCAAAGTTATAGGTGGCTATAACCTCAAAGCGGTCTCAAGATTCCACGAAACATATAATCTTTGCCTAATTGCCTAAGCATCCCTAAGCCCTTCGTTATCTTTTCTACATCAGTCGCTACCCTGGAGAAAAGACTCTTCAGGAGACGGTCTTAGAAATGTGTCCGATTAGGAATGGCTTCTAGCGCTTGTTGGCAGGCGATTCGTCTGCTTCCGGCGAGCCCGAACTCTATATTAAAGGAGCATTAATTACTATTTGTTAGAACAATCGTTACCTCTAAAGGAGCGGTCTCAATCTTTTAGTATATCAGCTTCCTCCAAGATGTCGCCAGTACTGCACTTAACAAGAATCGTCGTAGTGCACCTGTCATAAGGTTACTTCAGACTGAACCTGTAAAGGAGCATCAAATACTCTTGATCTCTGGAAAACGGTCGCTACCTCTAAAGGAGCGGTGTCTCGATCTCACTGGACGAGTATATCAGCTACCTCCAAGATCTTCGTCTATTCGATTTGCTTTCGCAGCTCCTTATATACCCACTAGTCGGAGTTTGCGCATGCGTAATGTCTTATTTTCTAATGGTGGTCTTATTCTAATCGTAATTGAAAACGTACGACATACGTTGTGTTTATGTTAAAATATAATTGGAATCTATAATATATGATGTAAAAATAAGGTACAAAAACATTAATTAGTATTAAGATAATAGAATACGCGGTAATATAGTAATAAGGTATTAGAAGGATACAAATATAGAAAGAGATGGTAATGGATAGAGTGAGATAGAAATGGATAGAGTGAGAGGGGAGACCGTGTGTCGTTACACACGCATAAACACTCGCGGACCGGATAATCGCTGCGCATGTGTATGCGTGTATGGGTAAGATTTGTACAGAAATTGTGTAAAAAGGCATACGCCCCCTATACTTGGCAATTCTATAGGGAGAATTTTCATAAACCCTTGTGGATTTGAGCGAGGGGATAGGTTGAATATCATACAACTATTCGTATTGAGCTCTTTATGTACAGTCAAGGAAAAGCAGAAAGGATTATGTACATTTCGAGCACATGCTCTAATATCAACTGGACCTTTTCCGTGATGGTCAGTGATTAAGAAGTCAAGTGTTGTTCCTTTAATGAAGTGATTTGTGTTGGTGACCGCGGAGTGTTGTAAATGCAAAGTGTTTGGATTAAGTGTGTCCACCTGTGGCGCTGTATACCTGCGATCAGTAAGGCCTACGCTATCTGTGTATCATCCGACCAGGAATCGGCACACTGGCCCAGTGGGGCACGTGTTCAAGCAGCAGGTGAATTCCTCTCTAAATGGGTGAGTTTCAACGTTAGTAATTGCATATCTACTTACTCACTACCCAAAAAATGTAGAACGATAGTATCTACTGAATTAATATGATTACTGTTTCGGTATTTAATACAAAACCCGGTATTTTTCAATATTTTTCTCTTGTTGTTTTATTTTTTTCCAACTAAGATAATCAATTTAAAAATCTGAAAATATTCCATAATATATGGCTCGATAGGTTACATGCTTCTGATTCTTTTCAAAATTTTTCATCCAATAGTTTAAAAGGAATTTGGCAATAACTCAATGTATGCTGAGTCTCGTGTACAAGCCTCGAGCACGGCGAAAGTAAACGCTACGAGTAGCTTGTGCTGATTGGTCGGTGTTTATCGTTAATAACTCGTTAACAAAGCCACAGCAAACATTTTCGCTAAGGAAAAAGTTGTTTAGAATCACCCCAGGAATCACCCCTTAAATTATTGTACACTTGTCGAACATCCTGTATATTCTTATTACTATTGTGTGTATGTGTGTATATATTTTCATTACTATTGTATGTTTATATGTATATTTTTATTACTACTGTAAATATATGAATTTCGAAAAAATTGGCTTGAATTCACTTAGCTCTCACAAACAAATATTCGTTACGATTAAGTTTTTTGTGAAATATATACATGTTTTAAGAACAATAAAAGCAACTATTTAAAAAAAAACTATATTATACATATTTCAATTAATTTTGACCCTTTATTTTAGTCTTCATTATATTCAAAATATCTTATATGAATAAGGTTAGGTGGTTACTGATACATAACACGAAGTAGCGTCGTATCACGGCGTTACGTTGCCAAACGACGTCCCTCCACTGTAGTCACAGTTCCTCACTACCTCTTATCCCTACTCCGTGGTGACGTAAAGTCGCTACGCTAGTAGGTACTTTCCTGGCAGATGTGCTCAGGAGGTTTACTTCCAGGAATTCTCAAGTGTTTTCTTTCTGTGGGTCGCTTGCCTCAGCATGGATGAATAAGTAGGATAATAAAGACTGGGTGTGAGTAAGATGTCGATATCTGACACGAGACAGTGAGATCCTAAAGTCGGTAGATTGTGAAGACATGTTTAGAACTCTTTATGAAACACGTTTCAAGAGCTGATGGGTTAGCAATGGCCAGGTATCCCGAAAAAATTCCGGTGTGGTAACCTGACATTATTGTATATCAACTGTGTCCTTATCACCCATAGAAGTATGTTATAATAAAAAATTAAATAGATAATGTTCTTAACGACCGGATGAGGCGAACTAATTTATAGAGTATTATAATGAAATTTACAGAATCGTCAAATTATCATATGAAAAATATCAAATACTATTTATGAACGCAGCGGAAGTAGAACGAACATCGCTTATCGTAATAATTTATTATAACATAAAATTCGTTATAGCTCATAAATAAGAAAATATAACATTCATATATCAACATTTTTCATTGTTTTCAAAAACTATATGAAACCCTGAAATTGTTTCTACATACGAAGAGTATCGAGAAAGTAAATTTCCATTGATTATTAAAAAGAATCAGAAATTTATTTCCAAAATATTTGGTGTCTATTCCATTCTACGTATCTTAAATTACTTTTCTACATAGTTTCCGCCTTTTTCAGATACTTGTCCTAACAGGGCACCAATTTTTGTATCCCTACGTCATAAAACGCTGTCGCCGGAGATGAAAGTCAAGTGTTCACGGCACCTAAGCATGAAACCGTTTTCCTAATGTCTCACAATAGATGTCTGTGTTAATTGTTGAGGCTGTAGACAAGAGTTCAACTAACAAAATCCCATCCCTATTCCAAAACACTGTATACATGATTTTTCAAGTTGAAATTGTCTGCTTGAATTTGATCCTTGTTAGCGATGATGTGTGTCTCTACTCCACGGACTGTTATTTTAATTCAAGAGTCATATGTGACATGCGATACCTATGTTTCATCACCTGTAACGATGTGATTCAAGAATTCATCACTCTCCTCAGCGTATCGTATGAACACTTGGCCTTCTTTTCAGGCGGCACTGTTCTATGATGCGGATACAAAACTTGATGCCCCGTTAGGGATAAGTGTCTGAATAATGGTAAAAACTATGTAGAAAAGTGACTTAAGATATGTAGAATGTAGTAGACAAAATATTTTGAAAATAAATTTCTGATTTCTATTAATAATCAATCGGAACTTACTTTCTGGATACGCCTCATGTATGTTACAAATCACCCGTGTGTAATTGCTTAGAGTGACAGTGTTCGTTTGAAAAATCTATACAATATTGTGTATTGTGTGTTTTCGCTAATGTTGACAGCACATATTTTTTCTGATTTTGTTGCATTTTCAACAAAATCCTTGAAGCCTTTCAATTAATTCATACCATGTATGGGTAGGTGTCGCAACCTTCTTTACTTCGTGGAAGAGAATCATGCGTCCTATTGTTGACTATGTTCCAATCTGGTACACTATGCATATTCTTTCAGACATGTACTCATGTTCCTGTCACTTGTAGCAATATAGATTTGCACACAGGAGCAGGGAATTTTATAAACCTCTATTGTTGATAACTGTGGCTCTGGCCTTTGAGAGAGGTGAGCACTTGTTAAATTTTGACGTGCGTGGTGAAGATGGTTCTACTATTGCATTTTCTGAATATTCTGCTAATATGTTCGGTTATATCCGGCATTATTGAATAATAGTTATTGAATAATAACTTCAATGAGTTATTTATAAGATTTATACACATTTATAAAATAAAATATAATTTCCCAAGGAAAAAATGAAAGATCTCATTATAAGTTGAAAAATCCATAAATGCGAAATTAGCGATGAAGTCACAGGTGTACAATTTCGTTTTATGCTCGTTATAAAACATCAGCAAAATAATTATGTCTTACTTTTCTTGCGCAATAAATGAGGAATATTATAACCCCGTTCGTACTAAACTAAAGAATACTCTTGGTTTTCTTTCGTTCCGACCGAGGAAGGGGGATAAGAATTAATATCGCGATAAGAGAATCCAAGAGTGGCTCATGAATGTGAACAGCGTTCAGCTGATTTTATTATTTCTCAGTCGATCGGATTGAAAGGGTTTTCCATGACAGAGCGAAGGCTTTAATTTAATTCTTCGAGAAATTCCGTGGCGTGAGCGAACAAAATTTAATTTCGTTAAGGAAAGCGTAATTCACTTCCGTCCGTGAAAACAGAAGAAATTGATTTTCTAATTTACTCTGTTGACGCCTGTTGTCTCTGTATACCGTTGCCGTTCAGGCAAAACGAGTGGCGTTTCTTGTTATTATTACAAATTGTACGTCGCATTTTACTTGGAGGCTGTATCGTGTTAGTGTGATTTTAGTTGAATCTTTCACAGTTGAAACTTGAATTCGCGATCGTGATGGAATTGGATGGTGCATAAAATATTAGACTATATTAATGAAATGCAATATCGTAGAATTACGCATTTAATGTTATGTCCGTTAAATTTGCATGCAATTTATTTGCTAGGAGATTCACAATTTTATTGCATGAAATAACACTGTCATAGACTAATGTGCGGCGTGGCGCACAGCGTATGAAAATGGTTGTCTGACTGCAAAAAAATATATTTCTTCTTGAAACTGTCCAATTTCTTCAGAAAAATTAGTTTATTAACAGTTAAATAACCCCTTACTAATTTTCCTTATAAACTTGAAATATTCAAAACAGAAATTTAATTATTTATTAAAAAAATGAAAATTCCGAAAGTCTCATAACTATTTCAGTTTTGCATTATATAATATTTTGTGCATGTTCAGTACAATTGTAATACATAAGATTTATAGTTGTAAAATGTAAATAATATATAAAATGATGTAAAAGAATACATGATACAGTAGAAAATGATACCTGCATAATAGTACATGAAATAATACAGAATAATACATCAAATAATAGAAACTAAAGTACAAAGTAATGCATTATTCGAAATATAATAACAATGGTAGAATAGAATACTAATAAAATTAAGTTTCAATAAATTAAACAAAATTTAATTAAACAAAATTAGTACCATCACTATATTCGTAAACAGGCATATTTAAAACAGTCCGCAGGCAGTACGGTAACTTCTAAGTTATATTATTAATAAAGTAACGGCAAATTCTTACATAAATCGAAAGAGTGAACATCAAATTATAAGTTAACGATACAATTTTAAAGAAATCGCATTATAATTACGACTTATAATACGAAAAAATTGTCAACTATAAATAAATTTTTTTCTGCAAAAATAAAAACTGTATCTTCTCCTACAAAACGTACGACGTGTAAATTAATGCAATGTCATTATCATAGTTTATTAAAAGGAGGCATATGTATCACAACACGGCACTTTTAAAGTCAGTATAGATTACATATTGTCCGAATGGACTGTCCAAGAAATATAATATTAGAAAAAAAAGGAACAAATTAAAACTATTTAGGTCTAATATAGTCCATAAAATTTTGCCTTGTAATATTAAATTACCGACTAATACCGATGCACATCAACTTTAAAAGTTAATAGCTCAACAACGATTTACATAAAATACATGTATATGTAGGTAGTGTTTTCGAAATGATTCGATATTAGCTAGAGGAACATGTCATACAAAATAAAGGGTTTCATTAAAAAATTTAAATGTGACTCCTTCATACGACTCTCTAAGGTCATCGTGTCTCCTTGACACCAAACACCATTTGCTAAAAAGATTCTTTCGTATCTTCAATAATCACGGAAATAGTCATGTGCATATTTCAATAATCTGTCATCTTCGTTATCCCCGTTTTTCATTATCGACAGTCACAGAACCGAGGTAGTATGTGCCCAAGTGTGCCCTATAACGTGTCAATAATTAACTCATACTATCACGTGAAACTTAAATAGTATTGAATTTGAAAAGCAGTAATCAAAATATAAAGTAATTCTCAGAGCTGTTCGAATAATTTCAAATTTCTACAATAAAGAAATTTCAAAATATTAAAATAAGTTTCCTTCATTAAGACGAAACAAGTTCCGTATTTAGCAATTTAGTTGCGTGGTTTGTCGTGAACGGTAATAAATTCAGCGGCATTTCAACGGGATTTCAGAGCACATCTGTTCCCTGAGGGCTTATCAACTGCAGTGAGAGCAATGCATTAGACAGCTTCGCAACGACCAGGTATGGCATACAGATACTCCTATGCATATCTTCTTGCGTCATACCACGAGAAAGACGATGTCGATGACACTGTTGAAATATTCATCTCCCAACTTGCTCACATCCTGAAAAAATTGTTGCCACCCAATATCGTCACCCATCACCTCATGGCTTTCAGTTCGAAATATAGAATCTGCTACTTGAGATAAAGAGGATGTGAATAATGAGAAAGTAGTTATAGAATTTTAGCTTACAAATGTGTATGTGAAAATGGCGAAGATCCAAGTTGTTACATTACATGATGTATTAATTATGAGAGCAATCAATTTTTATATTATTTGAAATTTATTATTTAAGATCTTTGGCAATTATGTTTAGGATCATTGTCATAATACAGAAATGCAAAATTTGCGCCAAATACTTAAGGCGCCTTTAAGTCTTTCAAAGCTGTCATAAAAAGAAACAAACTTCAAAAATTTTACGCTATTTAAAATCAAATCATAGACGAGGTGCGCAAGTACACCCACTATTTCAGCTTACAGTGATGAGGTATGTAACATTTACACAATAAATATTGGTGGATTTTGTTATATAGCAGCAAATTCATTATAAGTCTATCTAAAATATTTAACTACTAGCACATTCAGTTTTAATGAACTTATGAATAGGTATAATAGAACATACTGTAAGACAAAATCGCGGGTATTTGCGCGCCTTATCTGTGATTTCCTAAAATTAAATAGCGCAAAATTTTTGGAAAGTTTATTTCTTTCTATGACAATCATTGAACAGAGTAGAAATTCTGAGAGATATAAGATTGATGTATCTATAAAATAGCGACATTCTATTTTGTTGATGGATAAATCTCACTACCTAACAAAGGAGAGCAAGCGTTCGCCACTGACCCGCGAACATGGAAGGCAATAAGACCATAAATCAATATACTAGCGGAATTCCTGTTTTTTGTCTTTGTTTTAACGCGAATGGAGTCTTCCTCTATAGCGAGGGTGAATGAACGAAAAGGATTCCCACTTTCAGAAAATTAACCAATCAGGCTTCACAAAAATTATAATCCAAATCGAACTCGACTGTCGTGAGTTCTGCGAAAACGCAAAAACGTCAGTCAGTTGCAAAATTTCATACGGAACTCGTCGCGTAGATTTTCAGGAAAGTGTTCGCCATGTGAGAACAACGAGTTAATACAACGAGTTAATACGAGTTCGGGTCACGGGGTTACGATGCACAACCAGACGCGCAAGATGGTAGCTGCAGTTCGCAAATTGTTCGAGCAGGAGGAGGAAGCAATACGTTCTACAAATGTATCGTTGCTACTTTATGCTTCTGTTATTCAAAAAATCGCGACTGCACTAAATATCTCCACGTCAACTGTAAAATATATTGTGCGTAAGAGGGAGTACGAGACAGATGAAGTGAAGAAACCAGATAAAACGAGCCCCAGAAAGGTAATGTGACTGATTTAAACATCAAGAAACAAAAGTTGCTTAGGGACAAAAATTTATCACTTTCATACTCGGTGCGAATATCCAACCTTAAAAAAATATTAAGGTATTTACAAAAAGCAGATTTATTTGATGGTGGCATTTCGTCATTAAATAAGCTTCTCTATAAGTTAGGTTTTCGATACAAGCACGTTAAAGAAACAAAATTCATTTTAAAAAGGGAGAACGGACATTGTGAGACTTGTATGCATACGCTGTTATAAAATGTTTTGTCATGGCTAGCATAGATGAACTTTATATCCTCGAATCGATGAAAATCTGTCAGAACAAACTCCCGCAAAAATGTCCTT
The DNA here is from genome assembly GCF_051401765.1 of Calliopsis andreniformis. NCBI lineage: Eukaryota > Metazoa > Arthropoda > Insecta > Hymenoptera > Andrenidae > Calliopsis > Calliopsis andreniformis. The sequence continues at coordinate 2,753,150 of NC_135067.1, read as the reverse complement.
AACCGACATTTTAAAGGTCAACATTTTTTTAAGTCATGTCATGTTCTGCTCGTCACAAGGACCAAACTTGTTAGTAGAACAGTGTATCCTCCTATATCCGTTTCATCAGAAATTAACATTGAATTATTAACATCTATGGAATAAATCTTGTTCATAATACTGTAAGGATTTAGTTCGTCGTAAATAGAATGTTCACAGATAAAGCAGCTTACCTGTGAACAGGGGACAGGATACGTACGATGTGCGGTTAAGAAATGAATTTCATAGACTAAGATTTCTTTTGTATTAATATACAACAAAATTTATTCATCCTAAAAGCTACACAATTAATATCTAATTTATGATGAACTACTTCTAAATTTATATTGAACTGAGTCATTTTAGTCAAGACAGTTAGAACAATAGTCGAATAGTCACTTCACTCAACTGAGTTAGTAACTATCGACGTTTACTTATCGACAAGATACTTTTCGTTTTGAGATCACTTATGAAATCTGATTTACGTAGTAAACAGTGATAGATTAAAGTCGATAAGGATCAAGGATAGTCCGAGGAACTGGTTAAAGCTGCCTCGATCGAAGGAACCCAGAAGCTGGTTAAAGCTGCCTCGATGTGGTTAGGAACAGAGGGACTCTTCATCTAAAATTTTGGATGAGCATCAGAACGTTGAACACTGACTCTGAGAGCTTGTTACCGCTGGCGACACCGTATTTAAACTCGGGAATTGTCTCCTTTCTTCAGACTTAGTGATTCCCCTCTTTGAAGTAGAAGCGTTGTATCACGCATGCGTGCTCGAGTGGTATTCACCAAAGCAAAGAGCGACGCATAGTGACACTGTGCTCGTCGAACACCAATACCGCAATTCATTCCTAATCTATTTTTTATATCAAAGTGCACACCTTCATGAAGGATTGTTCGTTGCTGAACTGCCCGGTATATAAGTCAGGAAATCTTTCCCGCTTAAGCGCGAAAACATTAGATCTTGTTTGCCGAGATTGTGCTGATTTTGTTGTTTCGATGGAATACGATCCCATAACATTGCTTTTCGACTTTTACTTTTGTGCGTTTTACAAAAATATCTAAAAACGTCGCACATGTATAAATTGGTTATACAAACTGATAAGCAGTTCCAGCCAGTACATATGGGTATGTATGAATCCATCTTAAATTATTTATACTTTTTATTTGATTGCTTTATTTCGTTTTGACCTCCAAAGATTCTAAACATAATGAAATTTATGAAAATATTTCAGTTTTCACTAAAATTACAATTTAAATAGTAAATGGTAATTAAATTTTACGCATAACTGATATAGTCGTCATAACACAAAATACTGCCACTTCTCTATGACGAATACAGTCATCAAACACAGCTGACTGGTTAATATTACGTTCGTACAAAATTTGTCAGTCCAAGGTCATTTCAAGGTCATAGTGTGTTACCTTACTGAATTCATCTTAACGTCAGCAACAATTCTATGATGTCAAAAACATGGTGCTATTTAAAAAAGTCAAGATCACCTTATCTTATTTATGTAAGAAGCATTTTTTAATATTCAATAGTATGCGAACATGTAGCCCACCAAAAATTGATAAATTTTTGTCTGAAACATTTTTTGACTGCACTACCGGAAATGACCAAAAAGTGGTGACAAAACATAGCGCCGTACATCCTGTATAACATTTTTAGCTCAAAATGTCCTTCCAAATATGTTGGTAGAGTTTTCGGTTTCGATCTGAGACACCATGTATATGCAAATATTTATAGTACATAAATCTATTTGGAATCCTCAGTTGTTATCATATTCACCTTCATTAAAGTTAAAACCATTATATTCAAAATCCTTCTTTTCTTTAAATGTATTTATACGAATTTCGTTCACTGTATATTGTAACATCTAAAAAATTAAAAATATGGAGTTATGGATGACTAAACGAAATGTTCAAATATGTCCTCCTTAAGACATGCTACTACATGTTTTACTACATGTCCTGACCTTAGCTAACGTTTACAAATAATATTTAATTAGTAATCAAGTAATTATTAATAAAGTAGTATTAAAGTAGTATACAAATTAATAACTTAGTAATAAAGTAATTATTATTATTAGCATGATTTTACACTAACATGTTACTTTCCATTTTTATTTCAAATAAAATTTACGAAAACCTGGTAAGCGCAATAGTAGAATCTCTTAACTACGCGAATCAAGAATCCCAGGAATTGGAGTTTCGTCTGATGTAGTACTTCACAACCCATAGAGCTACGTCTATTAATAACACTCGATTAGGGCGCAATGTAAGGGAAACGAACAGGAGTTTGCAGCTTATCTGTACTCCACGATAAGCTCGCATGACTTGACATGTCCATAAAGTTACCACTGCATCATGTTAGAATGTCGCCCGCACCCATAGAAACTCGACGCAGCTTTCCTTCTTCTTGAAATACATGTATCTAATCTTAAACGTGCATACGTTGATCGAGCGCCAAAATAGAACCCTGTTCTAATATAAGCTCGAAAACCGTTCTTTCTGCTCGATTAGTAGCAAAGAAGTTGAAACATTGCTGAACAAGCAGCGATACTCTGCATACCTTGATACAAGGATATGTGTCATAAACCGGGTAGGGGAGATTTCGGCTGCTGTTCTGACGAAGGTACTCACCGCCGACCGCTTACCTTTCCTGCGCTCGATCAGTTTTGTAGAATATAATAGACAACGAATCAGAAAAAGGGTAATGCCTTACAACCAATCCCTTAGCAAGCATTTTTCGCGCCTATTTTCTACCAATTGTAACTGTAGTTTGCACCCTCGGTCAAAACTCACGAGACTTCGACGAAGCGAAAGTCAGAGCAGCGCATCAGAAGCAATTCAACCAACGGATTGTTTAACATATGAAAAACGAGTGATTTCTTTTCTACGTCAGTTCGGCAATTGTATTGTGGTATCTTCATAATCCGGTCACATAGTTTCGACTGTAAAATATATACTTGTGTGCACGTGTTTATATTTACTGCCGCTAAAATGGGACCAATAATTTACTGCAACCCTTTTGCGATACCAAGCCATACCAGATATTACAAGGACATTAGACATGTCACGGAGTTGTTGCAGGGGATGTGTCGACATCTACAATTAGGTGAGTCTATTTGCAATAGTTGCCGGTTGAAGTGCAATCGTTTGTATGCTGCATCAAAAACTACAAATATATTTACAGAACCACAGCCTAGAACCTCTAACAGCAGTTTCATGTCATTTGAGGTTTCACATGATACAGAAGTAGATTCTGATTCAGATTCAGATGAAGTAGAAAATGTAGAGATATTTGATAAAGCTTTACTTACTGAGTCAGTAAACAAGACACGTAGCATTTTAAAACAACCACCACTAACTTCGATAGATTTTTCAACACCCGACTCTTTATTACAGAAACTAAATTTCAGGAGCACAGAAATAAAACGAAAGTAAACGATTTTGTTGATGATAATCCCGATTGTTTTTATACAGAAATTTTGCCTGAATTAAGAAAAAAGTACAAATTATTAAGCAATTGTAATGACCAATTACACCTTCTTACCATTCTTCCAAAATCATGGAGTATTAGAGACATGATGCTTGCAGTTGATTGCACTCAACATATGGCAACTATAAGCAAAACAATTACATGTCGAAAAGGTTATTTTATCGTACCCCGACAGTAAGAAAGGTTTCCCATTGTCCAAATTTGCCATATCCTTGATGCAATCATTTTATTGTAATGACGAAGCTAGTAGAATCATGCTCGGGAAAAAAGACTTCGTTTTGGTTAAAAGAGATGGTTTTAAATTACACATCCAGAAACGCTTAATTTTGAATAATTTAAATGAATTGTATTCACTTTTCAAATAACGAAATCCGTCCGTAAAAGTACGATTTAGTAAATTTGCTCAGCTTCGTCCCAAAGAGTGCATATTAACAGGAATTAGTGGAACACATTCTGTGTGCGTATGTGTTATGCATCAAAATGTGAAGTTAATGTTAGCTGGTGCCCAACTGCAAAAATTAATGCCTGCTTCAGTTGATTTTCCATTTACATACAAAGACATGCTTCCAAATGTGCGTTGCGATTCGTCTAACGAATCTTACTACTTGAATAATTGCAAACATTGTTCAGGTTTCGAACATATCGGTAAACAATTAGAAGCTTTATTTAAAAAACACGGCATTATATCAATTTCCTGTTCCCAGTGGACAAATACCGATAGATCCAGTTTAGAATCGGTAGAGTACACAACAATAGCATTTCTTAATGAATTAGAAAGCCAATTATGCAAGCTACAAGCGCATAACTTTATTGCAACAAATCAAAGTAGTTATTTTAAATATGTAAAAGAAACTTTAGAGAATTAGGGAGACTTTGCTGAAAATTATTCTTTTGTTATTCAAGACGAAATTCAAAATTATCATTTGTCTAACAAACAAGCTACCGTTCACCACTTTCGTTGTTTACTATCGTACAAATGATAGTCTACAGCATGACAATATTTCTGTCCATTTACTTCTGTTTAAAAAAGCGATGATATAACGAGCAATTTATCTCGTTCGCGAAAACCGTTGTCTGTTGATGCAATCAATTGATTCAAATGTTACTTCTAAGTTAGTCCACTCAATGGAAAACCGACTTAGGGCCGTTATAAAAGCCAAAGGTGAGCCAACTTCCTATTAAAACTTTAAATTATTCAATTTAAATAATTATTAAATGTTCCGTTCGAATACTTTTGTGAGCCGCTTCTGGTACGTATTTACAATAAATGTAGTGTAAAAACGGTATAAATTGTTGAATTACTGTCTAATCCTACTTATGTAGTCTTAAGACCCATCCCTTGCTATATGTGTCATATTACATCAAATGCTTCAATTTAACATACATATTTCATTAGTTGAATATTAGAATTGTAAGCGTTCGAATACTTTCGTGTATGAGTGTACGTGACCAACCGAAGGTAGCAACGAATGCTCTGCGGCTCTTGCAGACGGTTTGATATGGAAGGAGAAAGGCGAAGTTATTCTAAAAGGATACTTCAGAGTATTCGTTCAGTTATTATTCGGGATCATTCTGGAATCGATATCGTTGAATTCGCGAGACGTCCTCAGTTTTCAGCCCCAATAAATTCTGCCTAATAAGCCTTCTGAGCTTCGCAAACATAACTACAAAACCAGTTGTATAATACAGTGAATTAAGATGATATATATTTTGCAATTAGTAATCGTGTTGTGACAATTTAATATCCTTATAACCCTAACCAGGAATAAGGAATTACACAACTTCACGCTGATGGTAACTCGCGTTACAATTTAAACAACGTGAAGTTCATCGTAAAATTGTGCTAAAAAACATTGGTTCCGTTGCGCTAATAACAAACACGGTGAATTTGAAGTATGACTCGTTTTTAGCTGTTACAGTTAAACTCGAACAGGTGAACGACCTGCGTCAACTGTTCGAATTTCAGGCTCGACGTCCCCACTCAACGACGTTGATGATCCCGTGTGACGAATAGATGCACACGTTGAGGTGAACGGCGTCGTGGAGCCTCTGGCCGTCACCAGCCTCCGAGCCTAACACCAGCTAGGGACAGTGCATCTCTCAGCTCGCGAATCCCTGTTCACGCAGTGATTCGCACGAAGCAAGCCTTTCTATAAGATGCATAAAGCGTAGAGAAGAGGTCTCCTCCTCTCTGTGTATTCGCCTGTCGACGATTCCTTTAATTGTAAAGGAAAGTCGATTATACAGTCCACTGCACTACCTTCACGTTACAGGCAAGGTATCCCCTCCACATAGGCTCGTGAACGAAGCCTGGAGTCGGGGATCTTCGGTACAGCTTAATTTACACTCTCGCTTACCGCCGCGGTTCCGCCGCAATTTCTCGTTTTCAGACGCCAATGTCGCTGACAAGGCGTCCAAGGACGACACTATTTACTGTATACTATTTCTGTAACGAAAACTGTAATAGCAGAAAACTGTAATAGCAGAAAACTGTAATAGCACCCCCTTAAGGTACTAGCAATATGGGGATTTACAGAGTTGGTCGTTGGAATTGTCAGATAGAGTTTATACCGACTCGTGGATTCTACGAGGCTAAACTATAGACTCGAAAGGAAATTTCAATCCGATCTATCTGAATACCAACCAACTCTGACAAACTTGACTGTCAACGTGATGATACTGTTCTGAACCCGTCAGGATTAAAATCTCGAGTTTTATATAGGCCAAAAAATGAGTGGGGATTCGCTAGAAATTTCTTCATATGGAATATTAGGGTTGGTACAGCGTTGTGGTTGCTACCCAGCTGCTCGGAGTTGCACTTCCATTAAGATAACGAAAAACGAAAGTGCTAGCACGTTTTCTTTTAACGGGTAGAGACTCAAATATTTGGGACAGTAACGGAAAATATTCTCCGTATGTAACAGCAATTACATCACTGACAAAAAATAAGTAATCATTTTCAACTTTAAAAAAAAGTAATAATTTTCAATCTTTTCTTTCATCGAAAAGGAAAAAAGAAATTTGAGACTAAGTAAAAAATAGAAGTAAAATTATTGCATCGAGCATCTAAATAGATATACTTCTATGTAGTGCAATGAGAAAACAATAGGAGACGACTGTAGATCAAAGTAGAGATAAAACATTTATCTCATGTCCCACGATTTTGGCATGATTGCGGAAGCCGTTAAAAGTTTGCTAGGCGAATTCCCATCTTGAATAGAATCGGGGAGATTAGTATAGCTATTATACCATACATACTTATAGACACGGCTTCAAATAATTTCCTTCAAGCGTAGACTCCGTAGGAACTACGGAAACATTCGTTTTAATTTTTTTACTGTGGTTATCAAATTGAAAAATGTGAAAAAACCTGAGAATAGTATTAGTGATATTTATTTGCTGAATTAATATGATTATTATTCCGGTATTGCTACAATATAAACTTGGGTAATTAATTTAAAACTCTAAAAACGTGTCCCTGATTTTTTTCATAATTTTCCATCTAGTAGTTAAGAGAAATTGGATAATAATATAAAGATATTAAGTTTCTTGTACAAGGTTCGAGTACAGTGAGAGTAAACGCTATGCGTAGCATGTGCACTGTCACTGATCGGCCGACGGTTCGCTATCCGTGCTCTCTGATTGGTCGATGTTTTCTGTTAATACAGTAATGTTGCGGACGAGAGCCGTTTCGTCTACACGGACGAGAGCTGTGGTTTATCCCCACTACCACGTTTGATACGTGCCCTCGAGAAACCAATTCTTGAAACCATCGCGTTCGAGCTCGACGCCCGAGAACAAGGACGTCATAAAAAACAACGATAGCATTAGGGATTTAAATAGGAAAAATTGAAGTTTCTTATTCGCAAACGGATTTTCACGCAAGTAACACCAATGGATTCCTTGTACTCTCCCGATTAAAATGATGTCAAACACGACATGATTCCGATTATTTTTAACAAAGATACATAAAACTTGGTTTGTAGAACAAAAGGTCATGCTCATAAACAGACCCGAGCGCTGCTCTCGTCCGTGAATGGTAGCCGCCGATTCTAAGGCACGACTAGACCCGAGCGCGATTCTCGTCCGTGAGTGGTAGTCGATTCGACGAGCGCGGCTCTCGTCGTAGGGCTAACTCCCTATTATTCCCTCATATTTTTGTGTTTAATTATTTAATGACTGAAATTATTAAGAAAATGAAAGCGTAATACAAAATGTATGTATATAAGTTCCGTTTTAAATGTTTAGAAATTTTTATTTTTTTATTTTTAATATCTTCTTTCCGACATCGATTAAATATAATATATATAAATTCTGTTTATGTCATTTTTAGCTCGTAAAGAACTGATAGAAAAGTAACTGACGATTCTCCGTAACCGTCGCAGGGTTCCAACCTTTATTATTTAAATATCTTTATTATAAATAATAGGAATCATGTCGTATTTGATATCATTTTTATCGGGAGAGCACAAGGAATCGATTGGTGTTACTTGCGTGAAAATCTGTTTGCAAATAAGGAACTTTAATTTTTCCTATTAAATCCCTAATGCTATCCTTGTCTTTTCTGACGTTATTGATTTCGGGCATCGAGCTCGAGCGAGACCGTTTTCTTTGCTTCTCCGGTCGTGTACCAATTATCTCGGCGACCGAGAGCAAAGGAAGCCGAATCGACTACCAGTCGCGGACGAGAGTCGCAACCAGACCCGAGAGCGGCTCTCGTCCGCAACATTACTATAACTCGTTAACAAAGCTTCAGAGAATATTTTTGCAAACGAAAAAGTTGTTTAGAATCAACCCAGAAATGCCTCCTTAACGGATTCTGCACTTTGTTTGAAACACCCTGTATATAGATGTGTCTAGTAGTGTACGTACATGATATTGAAGATATTTAGCTGCTAGCTAGTGGATACAGTCACATTGTATTATTATACCATTTTAAAATTCGGTCCGGGTAAATTAAAGTAAAATGTTAGGAATACGACGAAAACTCACAACCAAACGGTCCTTTCAGTCGAAAAACTTGAATGAACACTTTCTTCAAATGAAATGACCCTACAAACGAAAATTTGTAATTTTATATGCAAAGGAAGAAAAGTACAAAATAAAGTTTACAAAATGATCTAAAACTGAAGTTAATATTCTTAACGATAAATCGTTACAAGTTTCTCAACGTTATTGAGTAATAAAAAAACAATAAACACATTTTACTATATACGAGTAGACATAAAAATAAGGTGCAAGATATACTTGTACATATCACCTTGATACGATTCACTTGATATATAATTCATCTGTAAATCGTATCAACGAGAATTATATCGTCCGCGAAGCCATCTATTATTTAAAGCGCGAATGATCGTGGGCCTCATAAAATGGGGGGCTAAGTTGATCGCACTTGCGAAAGCCATGGTCGCTGTGAGGCCATCTGACGGTTGTCGTATTAGCTTGTCTCCGCTTTATAACCTAAACTATGCACGGCAGCCGTTCTTACAAAATACATATTCACCCAAGAAACCCTAAAAAGATAAATAAAACGTAAGATATTTTCAAAATTGCCGCCTAAACGACCTGAGTGGCACTCCCCGGAAGCAACCACCGAGGCGGAAATGCACCCCGCGAGGGCAAGCGGCAACCCCGGGGGAAAACCCAGGGAGACAACGCACCTCGGCAACGTAGCCGAAACTGCGTGCGGAAAGGGACCCCACGCGTAGGGCCCTTCCTTCTGGCTCGAGCATCGCTGCTAATGACATCGGTGGAATTCTTGCGCCTGATTTAACGAATTCGTTGTTAGCTTATAATTATTGTAATAAGCGCCCAAGAGTTAGAATATAATTTTAGTAAATTTCTAACAAAAAGCTCGCAAAGTACGTGCAGTCCCTTGAAAAATCTACACTATAAAATCCAACCTTTTACAAAGCATCAATCATTTGAAAAAGCCAATTTAAGATATTAGGGCAAACAAATTCATTAAAAACGCCAAGCGTAAGATTTTAATCTTTTATCAAAAAATTACCAATATTATAGTCCTAATAAATATCGTTTTAAATCCTATTTCTGCCGCTATAATGTGCCTCTCTTTAAAAATATTTTTGACGATACTAACAAATGCTACACGAAAATCATGTTTCACACTACAAAGTACGCCTTCATTATTATGACAAGAAATCAACTTACTAAAATCATTGCTTATGCTACAATTAGTAGCTTACTTGACCAAGAAATACTTGGTGGACCTTTTTGCAAAGAAATTTAATTGTTATAAATACATGCTTAGTACAAAGGAAGTATACACTTTTAATACTATTATAGATATAAGACAAGCAAATATAAAAATATAAAGACAAGATATTTTACGTGATTTTGTAGTCAATGTCTTCAGGTTTATGTTAACCGGATGTAGATGCTCTATGTGTGCATTCAGGATGCAAATGTCAATGCGAAAATTCACTTCGACAGGAGTGACGAATTGGCGGCCCGCGTGCTCGTTCGTTATCCGTAGACTGCAGTAGAGCGACCCGCGGTGGAGGAGAAATTCGTCACCCCTGATTATCATTACTGTTATAAGAAGATTCTGTTGTTATTATCATGACTGAACTTCTTTACAAAAGGGCCCATCAAGTATTTTTTTATTCAAGTAAGCTACTAACTGTAGCATAAGCAATCATTTTTGTCAGTGATTTGTCGTCATAAAAATCAAGGTGTATTTCGTAGTGTGAAACATGACTTTCATGTAGCATGTGCAAGTAACGTGCAAGTAGCAAAAATACTTTTAATGGCAGACACACTGAAGCACTAGAAATAAGATTAAAAGCGATATTTGTCGGGACTATAACATTGGTAATGTTTTGATAATGCTACGAGAAATGCTATGCATCTTTTGAATTAAAGCAGCTTATTTAATAATATAAGAAATTATTTAATTTGATTCATGAATTTCCGTAATACATTCTTGAATGAAAAAAGAATCCAATGTTGTTAGTCATTAAAAGAACGGGAATTGAAGAGCTATAAAGTGCGCAGATGTCAATTACTTATTAATTTTGCAAATGGCTGCAAGATGAGTACATTTTTCATTTTCCTTATGTATAAATGGATTAAGCATTAATTTGTGTTAAAATAATACATACGATAAAACATTGAAAGTAGATTGTGCTATCGACGGTATCGATAAGGGGCGACTCTCTTAAATAACGCTATTAAGACTTGTCGATGCAAATCAGAAACTTGCTGGTATTGATAAATTCGTTAAAGTTCTTAAAAATCGCTAGAATTTTAAAGCTCATAACAGATTATTGCATTGCATATATTTTCATTTATTATATAAAAACAGGTTTAGTTGCACTTTCATAATCCAGAAGGAAATTTAAATTTCTCGTTATAGAATGACGTTTTTGTTTTATACATATAAATCGACAATATCCAAAACTGTGCAGTTACGCGCTCAGTAATTGTAATTTTATCTACTTTTTTTTATTAAATATGTAAAAACGCTCGTATCAATAAATATTTATTTTTTAAATACAAGTTTTGAGTATTGAAATACTCAAAATTATACAAATTACTGTTACACAACAATCAACTTGCGTAACTTACAAGCAAATACATGTATAATCTCTTCTCACAGTCTTACACATCACGATTTCTAATAATCGTAACATATATAACTAAAATAACCCTTCAAAATATTTAACGCGCTTTCGAAAACTGTTGTTAACCTCTACCGACGATCTTTGTGAGCCTCGGTACGCTATTGACGATTATCATTAAGTTAGGGAGAGTTTTAACGATAAATATCGATACGTTCGTGTAGTAGAATCACATTTATCAACTGTCGATTGAGCTCACTATTGACATCAAAAATTGTCGAAATTGAACTCATTATTGACAACGATCGCCGATTATATGCATAGGAAAAAGTTGTTCAAAATATTTTCCTTTATAACATATTTAAAAATCATCGAAATCCATAAAATGGAACCTTATCGATAACTTCAATAATATTTGTTGTGAAGGAATGAATATCATGTAAATAGATACTATGGCTAGCATCACCCTTTCTTCGTTGCAGTAATTACACATTTAATTTACGATTAAAAAATTGTTGACAAATTAACAGAACTTTCAATTTAAAGAGTTCGTTATAAAATATCACTCATAAAACAGACTAACTATTTAAAATATTTTTTTCAGGAAGAAATAATATGGGAGTTATGTAATTATCAAAATTAAAATGACGATCTGTATAATGTTTTTACTAAATTTTTAACGCCGATTAATCAAATGTTTTTGAACTTAGAGATATTACAATAGTTTACAATTTAGCTTGTGTATAATTACTTCAAAGAGCCTTACAAACTTCACGTCACTTTCAAGGTAATTTAAAGTCAAGAATTCTTGAGGAACACTGACAGTTTTGCAGCATATTATGGTTTTGATAAATGCAAGAACATTTAAAATTTCAAAACTCATGAAAACCATAAAATGTTACCAATCCTTAGAAGCGAAACATTATAACAATATTCAGATTTCAAATTTAAATTGAAATTATTTTCTGTTAAAATGAAATAGACTGAATATTCTATGAAAGTTATTAAGAACATACGGTAGTTATGTTTTTACAAAGAAACCTTAGCGGTGATTAATTAAACTGACGCAACTGGAAGCCACTCGCTATATGCTCGCTTTATGAATTAGTAAGATGAAAACATTTTGAACGTTATAATTTTGAATTGAATGTAACTTCATGTAAATGTAGAGCATATTGAGATATATAAGGATCTATATTTTTAGCGAAAAATCTCTGTAGGAATGAAAATGTCCTTAAAGTTATTCGCTTTCCATATTCTTATTTCATATACATACATGTATTATACAAGATATTCCAATGAGTCGGTTGTCACGATAGTTAAATAGGACCTGAAACTGAATAGTTAATTGATGTAAATAAAATGCTTAAGACTACCTTTTGTGAGAAAAAATTGTAATTACCTTCTGTTTCTTAAATAGTACCATATATCTTTATTATCATGTAATAATATGAGTCATTTTTATTGTTTGATCCTATAATAATGTAATTCTTTTTCTTAACTACCTACATGTTTGTCTCGATCTTAAACATTAAGTTGCTTTTGCACAATGAAACGTAGTAGTATTACAATTACTGACCCACAATTAGCGATTTAATAATTTATTTAAGTAGCAAATAATCGACCACTTGTGTTATTCTTAGTCTTTTTCGGACTAGTCAAAAGATTGGTACTCGTATTGAAAGGTACAAGTTTTTGTAATAAAATTAGGCATTGTCGTATCCAAGAATCATACAATTACAAAGGCAAAAAATCTTGCATCATTCTAAGTAAATATATCTTTGATGTGCAGTGGTATGTAGTATGTAAAAGAAGAAAAATTTAATCAGTTTACACTTAAGCTATACGTCATAAACAAATTCTCTTTCAAAAGTGTTTTCATAGGTAGTAAAATCTGAACACTTATATTTATAGTTTTGTTTTATCTCACATTGATACAAAGTGACATCAAGAAACAAATGCTAAAACTTTAAAGATTTTTTTCAAAACTTCAGAGTATTTTTCACAATAAAAATTAATCCTTGCATAATTGAATATCAAAATTAAAAGTCAACATTTTCGGATTCAAAGGTTTCTCTTGTTAAACAGAAACTAATTTGCTTATTTCAGTACGAAAGAATGAGAAAATGAGATGGCATATAGGTACAGCGTGTTCGGCAATTGGTGTTGGAAAATTAACCCATTAGCTGCCACGATCCCCATTTGGGGATTTTAGAATTTTACGTACACCACTTTTACGCGCAAAAAATATATTTGGTGTATTTTACCTGGCCAAAAATTTCAAAAAAAAAATTTGGCAGTTAATGGGTTAAAATGGATTCTACACACAAAATTAAGACGAAACTAAAGAATCACGAAATTGCATCTAATACTTCGTTTCCAAGTTATGAATTATTAAAGAAACGCTACAAATACATATAAAATGTGTTTAGCTTAATCGTAGTCTACGGCTTTATTCTGCTAATATCGCTGTGTTGATTTGAATAATACATGGCACCTGTAGTGTAATATAATTAATACCTCAGAAGCGAAGTCTCAAACGCAATTTCGTCATTCTTCATCTTATTTTGGCATATAGAATCACTTCTTTGAACTTCTGATACGTGTTGCCGAAAATCTTATAGGTAGAGAGTTTTTAGAAACGTAATTATTATAACCTTTACTTACTTTATTATTATGCGTGTGAAACAGCTTTCGTGGAATTGTCACCAATTTTAGTAAACACTTGGAGTACAAAGTGTATAACTACATATTTTGATTTAAGTTTTACTCTATTCTAGTGACCCAATATTTTTCTCTAATTTCTAATCAATATCTATGATAGATAGAATAATTTGAGAAATTCTTGGTGGGAATATTGAATTTCTATGATAACTGCTTGAAGAATTAAGTGAACAAGCTATTAACATGTGTTTAACGTGGTGTACGTAGGCTATTCTGTGTTTTAAAACCGAATGGTTAATTTGAGGATATTATTGCTGTTGAAAAAGGAACGAAGGACTAGGGATGCCTTCGTTTGTTTTATGTTTAATTAATTCCTTCTTTTCTTATTCTTACATAGAGGATTTCTTCTTTCTCGATTCCTCCCTTTTTTCTTGATCTCAACGTTATATTCCATTTCGGTGTAAGTAATCGTTAAGTACACGTGAGGTATTATATAAAGACTTTATTCCTTTCATTAAAAATTACGGAGTATCAAAGGCTTCTTTACTTTATTTAACATTAAACAAGAAAGCTTGTGTTTTGCTCAGCACAACTTGTTATGCTCAACAACTAGTGCAAAGGGGACCACAAATCGAATGTTACACAGCAGTTTATTTTTTATTTTGGTTAAATTTCGCTACAATTGTAAATATTTCAGCGCAGATTAGAGACACTTTGCACAACGAATAACAGTTTCACGAGAGACCTGCGTATCTGACTGTATGTATGTGAAATTCTGAGTTGTGACTGTTTTGAACCATTGCTGCGTGTCTGGTTCAATTCAATTGTAGCTTGAATTACAGCCAGTGGATTATTAATCGCTATCCGTTTTCTCTACGCTTCGTTCCGATAAATTGCGTCAGCTCGAGCTGGTGACTTTTCCAACATAAACAGAGTTTATTAGCTTTCAGTCGACGCTGAGAACTTGTTAGTGACTGTTTTCAATCTTATTCGCAAGCGTTCGAATTTACTGAACATCTATGAAGATACCGTTGTTTATCGTTGTTTATCGGATCGTTTTCTTTTTTCCGCCCGTTTGATGTTTTTCTTGCACAAAAATTGTGGCCAAATAGTTTAATCTTACAGTGGTGATGTATATTAAATTGACTTCTAACACTAGTAATGATGTATATCAAATTGACTCCGTATCACTACAATAATAGTAACTTAGACATCAAATTGACTCCGCACAAGTACTGTCAATGTTTACGTTTTCTTTTATTAAACATTATCTTGTATTAAAATCTATTGTTGTATTACTGTTAAGTTGTTAGAATCGTTAAAGGAGACCTAATGTCGATACGGATTAGGTGGAAAGATGAGTTATACCAATAGAAACATACACGAAAAATTCTCTTTGTCTGTCCTTACAAAAACAGACGGTTATTAAAAAATTTAAGAGAACGAATAATTCGTGCTGTTTTCGTGTCATTCGGCTTCAGGTAACAAACAGGCATGCCTATTAGGAGGAGGACGCAATACCTCGCTGCTCGGTGCAAGGCAGAGTAGCGGTCTGTATTGCCGACAGTTTTTTTTCAGCAAAGAATCTGTTGGCTGGCAAGCGTACAGAGATAAGGTGGCCTCTTCTCTGCGCCGAATGCCCGGTTTAGCAGATTGTCTTAAATGAAGCACAGCGAGAGCTGGGTTTCGCGAGCAGAGAGAACCACGGTTACTAGCGGAGCTAGTTCCGGTGGCTGATAGCGGCGGCCCATCTCACCTAGGAACTACAACTCAGCTCACACGTATGTATTTATTCGTCACATGGGGGTTTCTACTGAACACGGGAGTGGAGCTCGTACAACGGAGGGGTAGAAAACTACCTCACGTTGACTGGATCTGGCGAGTGCACCGCTAACTAGTTGTCATTCAAGGAGTGGTCTCTGGTGCTCCAAAGTTAAATAGCAATCGACGGGAGTCAAGGTGATTTTACTGATTCCGAAATTACACGGGTTTGTCACAAACTGTCCCTTTTTAGGGCTATTTGCTTCATCTGGTGCACGTGCAATACGTGTTGTTCACACAGAACGAATGACGCAGATCGCTAGACACAGAGATATCAGTGTTAGTAATCAGCTTAGAGTCTTCGAACGACTTGGTGACCAAAGAGCGCTCAATGAAGTATACTCTGAAGCGGATATTGCTAACTGTCTGCCAAAAGACTGACAGGTGTGTCTCCGCGTAAGCGCGGAGCACTAAATTAACCGCTATGCGGCGCTCGCTGTCTTCTCATATCTCTATCTCTATTCTGTTATATGTTTTCTCTCCTTCTCTCTTTCAAGCTCAGGCGTCCTCACTAGACGTCGGGCCTGAAATTCGAACAGCTGATACACAAGGACACTTTCGGTAGGTCATGTATGCTAATTGACAACGGTTTTCGCGGACGAGATAAAGAATCGATATAGCTCTTCTTTTAAACATAAGTATATCGAAATAAATTTCATTATTATAATTGTGTCAACAAAGAATACATTTTGTTTATAAAATGTTACAAATATAATAAAATTATCTAGAGAATAACAAATAATAGTATCTTAATCTAAGTAGAATATACCTCCATCTAAACATATTTTACATTGACGTCATGTTATTACTAGTGATACGAAGTCAATTTGACGTCAAGTCACCACTAGTGATATTAAAATGGCAGTCACTACTAGAAGGTTAAAAGTTGCCCAAAGAATCTAGAGGTAGACAGAAAGTACTTCAGTTTTGTTAGGTCAGAATGACAGTAAATTGTTACCCTTTTTGAAGGTGTTCTTGATATCATTCCATTATATTACTTTAAGAAGTACTGATATACAATTAGAAACGCCGTATTCAAACTACGCCTTGATGTCAATCGTCAGTAAATACTGTTAAATTACAAATGCAGTCATTACGTTATTTCTTCAAAATATAATATAAAAAATTTGATTTTCAATCAAACTAATTAATTATGATTTTTAGATTAAAATTATGATTCGAAATTGCAATATTATTAACTCTTCCGTAACTTTTGATAAAATATTTCACAATCCCATATCGACCGTTTAACGCTTCTAACAAGATACCTCACATCCGGATAACGATCGTTTAAAGTTGGATTTACACAGGTCCGTATTGGCGGCAGAAGAATTTTTCTCTTGTCTTTAAATGGAGCAGTTTACACTTGTGAGCGTTCAGTGTTCGTCCGGCGAAGTGCCGGATGGTTTTATAGATGCATCAGGTTCGTTCCGTTCCGATCCGGCGATACTAACAAGGAAACAACCCGCAGTCAAAATGTCCGACTTTGGTGAAACTTAGCAGATTTCTATAGTAGTCAGATATATTCAACACGTATTTTTTCTTATCTTCTGGAATCCATGGTAAAAGGGCAAAAACCATCTCCAAAGTTAGAGATGAAAAACATGTTTTGCCTAATATCTCAGAAACTATTCGACATAGGAGAAGAATGTAAATTAGACAATTTTGTATTTTTAAACGACGAATTAGTCTGTGTAACTAGTTTCTGAGAATATCTACATGTTCTACAAATATATTGAAAAATGACATGCTTTTGTTAATTTTTTAGATCAACTACTAATCGATAATTTCGTAAATTTACATGTCGGTACGATGTACCAAAACACAAAATACAGATATTTTGGAAATTGAATTTTTGGATTCCAAAAGAAATATTCGCATTCAAAGTTTATTCACCTTTCATGTGAAATTGTGTACTGGAACAAGTCATTTAAAGAAAAGTTAATAGGCTTATGATATTTTCATCACAATCTTATAATATACGCTGTTAATTGTTCATTAATTTGAACAAAAATAACATATCTAAAAATGATCTGTGGAGTCAGATATCCGTCAAATAGCATACAATTGTTTCAAAGTGTGAATTACTCCTGAATCAATTAGCATTGTAGGTATAGTTTGTTGC
Source organism: Calliopsis andreniformis (assembly GCF_051401765.1). Lineage (NCBI taxonomy): Eukaryota > Metazoa > Arthropoda > Insecta > Hymenoptera > Andrenidae > Calliopsis > Calliopsis andreniformis. Next base: position 2,735,431 of record NC_135067.1, on the reverse strand, counting down.
AATATTTTACCTTACCATTTATCATTTATAAGTAACCGAAATTCGCAGTTAATAACATTTAAACTGAATCTCTCTTGCAGAAAATATCTCTTGATCTACATTATGCGTGTGGTTGCGAATCGTATGCGAGAATGGAAAGTATATCGTAAATATCGAAAGTGTCTTCTTCCACTCTGACCAATTAGACCTGCATTCTTTTTGGTAGATCATCTCTTGAGTGGAGCACAGTGCAAACTGAAAAGGACAGGGGTAAAAGGAAATTGTCCATTCGCATCACTGAAACAAAATAATGACACCTCGACTAAGATATATTGATATTATTGGCTACGCCGTCTTCTAATATGTGACGTGTGATTAATATTCTAATAATATTAATACCTCTTAATGCGGGGCGTCGCTGCCACTTTTTAGTGACACGAGTGGACGATACCTTACCCACCGACCGTTTTAGTTTGTTGGTAGTGAGCCAACATTTCATCACTCTACAGTACAAGACGCAAAATACTTCGACCAGAGCTAAACAGTTGGTGTTAGCTGGCGAGACATCTTATCAGAAGGGTTAAAGCGTCATCATCTATTCGCGAGATATCTCGTTAGAAGTTTTAAACAGTTGGTATCAGGTTGTGAGATACCTCGGCAGAAGTTACGAAAGGTTTAATTACAATGTCACCAATTTTAGTCTCTCACATAAATATTTATCATGCTAACTTCTGTCATTGTAATTTCGAACAGTAGGGTACGTATAAGCAGAATTGAATGTGCAAACGTAATATTTTTGAGCCAGTATTTTGGAAACTAAGTTCGACCGCTACATTATATAAAGGAAAAGTTGATCAAAACGTTATCTTTAACAGCGTATGTCAACATAAACAGGGTATCAGAAAAGAATAATAAACGAAGTTAGTTTAATGAATCGTATTTTTCCGAAAAATTATTGCTAAACTTATATCAGAACATTTTATACCCCAGAATTTTCCAAATGCAACAAACCTTTTAGGGTAAGACATCCTAAAAATCATACTATTTACCAGTTATATTTTTTTTAATATTAACAGAAGTATTGGAGAATATATAAAGACTAGATTAAGAATATCATGATTCGAAAAAGACCTTATTGAAATAGTGAGGAAATAATATGGTAATTTCATAAGAAATAATTCTATTTTTGTTTGTAATTCTATTATTTTTTACTTTTGTTTAATGTTCCATAACGTGTGATTAAGAATAATCTAAAATAATGATTCATTTATGTAGAAGTGTTGCGTCACATGCCTGAGGTAGTTTAACCGGGTATTGACAAACACAAGTTTTGTAAATTACAAAATATCCAACTTAAATGAAGAAATATTTACGAAGAGAAACAGACACTGAATGGTACTTGACACAAAGGAAAGAATTATTAAAAAATGTTTTTTAGAATGTCTTTTTTCTAAAATCACATGTATCATCTAGTTTTACTCCATACAAAATAGGTTTTAACTAACTAAAGATATTATCTCATTACTTCGGAAATCTTCATTTTTGCGTTAAAAAGTTTCCAACAAATACCTCCTTGATGAGAGTGAAAATTTTATATATTTGTAATTATTATAGGCGTATGTACCAAAATGTCACTGGCAACATGACAACGTTCCGTGAACGCGTTTAAATTGCACGTGGACCGTGATTACGCCATAAATAATTAACGAACTATATTAGTTAACCGGATGTCGAGTAAAAGGATGGTCCAACGACATAATAATTAACTTAGGCTGTTTTATGTGTGAGTCAAACTTTGATATTGCACGTAGCCTATGAGTCACGTCGGCTCTTTATGTTCCAAGTTTTTAACAAAATTTTATTTTAAAAAATATACGAAATTGCTTTAAACTGACACTGTCTACTTTTCCAGCAGTACTAGCATACGATCTTAAAATGTAAGTTTTATCTCATGAGCATGTACGTAAATAAATAAATTAAAATACTTTATACGGAAATAATTCGAATTACAGTTAAAGTTAACAAATATTCTACAAATTCAAATATGTAACTACATCTCTACAGAAAGAAGGGGAGTTTCTAGTGTACTGATAGAATTTCAAATTTTTATATTGTTCGGACGTTTGTATACATTTCGTGTGATTGGAGTTTGGAATTACCGGTTTGCGCGGGAACGAATTTACGGATATTCTTGAGAAAATTTCATGCACCGCATTGATGTCGTTTTTATTGCATTAGAAAAGATCACAGGCAACATTTCAGAGATGTCTGCATACATACCTGTTGCTGATTTTCTCGCTGAGTGGTTAATCTTGCTTCAACGCATTGTCTGGTCTCGAGGAACGCCTGCCGTTGAGCCAGTTCGCGGGGATGATGAGTGAGCACGCCTGCCATGTTCGTTCCACCCACTATCACGATAGTACTGAGTAACTGAAATGATACAAAAAGAGGGGTAATAGACTTAAAGTTAACATTGTGACGAGCTTGATACGTCCATAATTTTTAATAAAATAGGAATTTAATACTTTTTTTACCTATTCATAATGTTTATTCAAAATTGATATCCTTTTTATTTTAAATTGATCAAGACGTTTTTACTTTTTTTTGTTGGAAGAGGTAGATTCGGCATTATAGCTAACCTTTAAAAATGTAATACCTACTTCATTATAAGAAATTATATATTGACATGCAGTGGAATCTGAATTAATCTATTTAAAACTGAATGCGAAATAGACATTTTTGAAATTGTGTTTTATGAATTTATAGGAAATTGAACTCAATTGAAAGACAAAGTATCAATCAATCTACTCACTGAATCATACCCCTCCATGTATTTTATATCTTCGAATAATTAAGACCATTCATCGATACTTTGCTCTCGCTTAACCATGCCAAGTATTTAACTTTTAGGCAACGATCACTGAAACAAATCTCTAGACGTTATGCCTCAATAAACTTCACATTAAAATGTTCCCGATATCAGTAGGCTGCATAGTAAATAGCAATTAATGTAACAATGATATCATGTAGACATGATTTTAAAATATTAATCTTTTTATACAGGGTGAGCCACTTAACCCTTGCACCTCCAATATCTTTGTTATTTTTGAAAACACGTCAAATATCTCAAACAGAAAGTTGAATGACTCAATGGAGCTCATACAATACCAAGAGAATTTTTGTTTTGTGTTATTTTTTTTTTAGAGATATCAAAGTCAGTTTCATTTTTATAAATGGAACCACCCCTTTTTAAACACTTACAATGATAGTCCCTTTCATTAAGAATTCAGTGACTATAATTATTTAAAGTCATTCGAGGGCATAGGCGGAGAAAATGGACAAACCGTAAACGCAAGAATCCTGCGACTAATGAAGACACTGAAATAAATGTTTTAGCAGCTACAGCGGTCAATCCACGTGTGAGTGCGAGAAAAATTGCCTGAGAAGCAAGCATGTGTCAAAGTAGCGTAATACGAAATTTGGCTGGACATTTTCATTCGTTTTACATATCGCCACATTAGGACCTACACGGAAGTGATTTTCAAAACCGAATTAATTTTTGTCAATGGGGATTGCAGCAAAATCGTTCATTTTTTTGTAATGTTTTATTTACGGACGAAGCGACATTTATTAATCATGGTCCAATTAATTTACAGAATGCCCATTATTAGTCTGTTGATAATCTGCACCGGCTTCGAGAAATTGACCACCAAAGACAATGGAGCGTAAATGTGTAGCGTGGTATTTTATACGATAAAGTAAGCGGGCCACACTTCATTATCATAACGATAACAGAAAAAAATATTCTTGCTTTTTGCAAGAAGATCTGCAAATTTTTTTGGAAGATATTTCTTTTCAAAACCGTCATGATATGTGGTACCAATATGACGGCTGTCTTGCTCATTATATACGAGTAGCGAGAGAAATGTTGGATTCTAGATTTTCAAATCAATGGATTGGACGAGGTGGAACTGTTTTATGGGCAGCACGTTCACCTGATTTAAATCCACTGGATTTCTTTTTGTGGGGTCTGATAAAAGAGATTGTGTACATGAATATTCCAACGCCAGTTGAAGATATGCATCAGTGTATCACCACAGCATGTGCAAATATCACCTCGGATATACTTATTACAATTCAACATTTCTTCAGAGCTCGTTTACAGCAGTGTGTCGACGTAAACGGCCATCATTTAGAACATTTATGAAATACAGGTATTCCGATTTCATATTTTAAATCTTATACGTTTTCTTTGTTCGTGACATCAAATGACCTTGAATAATAATAATCACTGAATTCTTAATGAAAGGGCTTATCATTGTAGGTATTTAAAAAAAGGTGGTTTCATTTTAAAAAAGTGAAAATGATCTTAATATCTCAAAGAAACTGACAGAAACCAACATTTTTTTGGAAGTGTATGAGCTCCATTGAACCATTCAACTTCGTCCTTAAGACATTTGACGTTTCTTTAGAAACAACAAAGATATTTGAGGTGCAAGTGTTCGATGACTCACCCTGTATAGAAAAAGTTTAAAAAATTTTTAACTACTCTCTCTCTCTCTCTCTATTTTGTACGTAATCCTATCTCCTCCACGAGACTCGTTGGGGCCATGTATACCATTCAACGACGGGAATACCCGTTTAACCGCCGGTCCTAATGGGAGAGTAATATCAGCATTGACTATCCCTGAGCCTCCGTGATTACCCACGTGGAGTATTCCGGCGGTCCATAGGCGACGGGCTCCTCGGTCAAGGTCAAACGGGTGGTGTAACCTCCGTGGACCTGTAGTGCCTCTACCGGCTCTGATCCTGCCGATTCGCCTAACGGTTCCGACATGTGCTGATTGGGAGTTTCGATACCACCGCCGACCAGGGCAGCCGGCCCACCACCATGTGACCGGGGAGCAGCGGTTCCCATCCCGCCGAAACATTCAGCAGGAGCAGCCGCTCCTGCCTCGCGTTCCGTATACAGAGTAGAGACCTCCAGCCTCTACCTCGTATTACGTCGTTCGGTATACACAATAAATTCTTTAGTAATATTAACTGCCTGGTTTCTCTCATTCGACTATCGGACCCGGCATCCGACTGAGTTGGCACATCCTTCCCCGTGCTCCTCGATGACCACGTCTGATGTAGTCTCACAAGGGGGTTAAAGTATTGTAGTTGCTACATAGACACTTTAATAGTAACATTAGAGAACATGAAGCAGCACCAGAAACACCTATGAGATACTTCTCGTAAAGATACTTTCGCTGGAATACTTCCAGCACTTACAAGAATATAAGTTAACAATTAATGTGGCAAAATGTATGGTCGCAGAAGAGAAAGTATATTATTTAGGGTAGGAAGTGAATCAGGATGAGATTGCACCGCTGGACTAGCGGGTGAAGGCAATACAGAAATTACGAAAGCCACGTAATATTAAAGACCTAAGAAAGGTTTTAGGTATAATTAATTACTATAGGACGTTCATTAAAGATGTAGTACATATGCAAGCGATACTGAATAATTATTTGAAAGATGCTAAGAAGCATGATAAAAGATGATCCAGTAGACACCAAGAGCTGAAGAGGCATTTGAGTTATGTAAAAAATCCAAGCCTGCTTCTTTTTACTTTTGTCGTGATAAATATCAGACGATAAATCCTATATCTTGGTGTATTTTCGGACTTGTTCGATAAAATTGTCGATGTCAAACGATTCTGCCATGATTAAGACTGCGATTTCTCATCGTTATGCGATGGATAAATAACGAACGATAATTGCGATATGAGAAATGAGAAATCATGGTGAAAAACATGAATCCGCCGAGTCGAACAACGTCATCACAGCGAGATGGCAACGACGTTGTATCGCTCGTGTGCATCGGCCCTAACGCATCTGATAATGTGGTCAGCCGTTGCGTCCAGTGATTGCCGCTGTCATTTGCCTGTGGGCGATAAATGGTGTCACCTATGGCATACCATGGAGCTATTTAAAATTTTTAAAAACTCGATCGCTGATCCCTTATAATCCAAGTGTAATAGAAGAAGCAATAAAATTAGATATATACATAAATTTGATCAAAAGTACAAGAGAAAAAACTGATACTGAATGGCCAGAGATATTAAATTAACAGAAATTATATTGCACTGTGTTTTTTATACGGATACCACTTGTTTTTTACATTGTATAATACTTTATTTCTAATACTGCAATTACGTGTCCCTAAACAATAATTGAATGGTATTTGTAAAAAACGCAGACTGAAACAATGTATATCACTATATCGTTTTATGAGACCAATATACAATAATGACGGTATATGTTACCAAGCGATTTCAAATTTTAAATTACGCAAGTAATATTAGTATTTAAATTGGACTGTAGTGAGTATTGCGTGTTACCCACATGCATATGGCGGATGCTATTCCCCTTTGTAACAAGGCGACTTCACCCCCTCGTTTAAAAATCCATTTAATGCTCCATCCTTTAAACCCATAATATACACACGAAGATGTTGCATTTTGCGTGTTTCGACACTCCTTCTAGGCAGTGAAAATTCCTTGATAAAACATAAAGGAAAATGTAAAAAATAGTCCAAATATATGTATGTGTTAAATATGTATTTATGAATGAAAATGTATCTAAAAGGTTTAAAATGTTTGTAAAATATTGTTACATGCAATTTAAATATTAAAAAAAAAAAGAAAATGAGAGCATGTCATACAAATGAGGAGAGGATAGTTCTATATATAAAAATAAACTGCAGGTAAAGAACATAATTTTTTTTACAAGATACTTAGTTTTTGGGAAAATTGAATTTAATAATACGTCCAATATATATGTTCCCGACTAACACTGGGCTTCATACATATATATGTAGAAGAATGTTAATATCATTATTTTACGTATACCTTCCCGCTTATATCATGCGTCCTATTACAGTTTAGATACAGATTTGTTTCGCAATACGCATTAACACGAAATATTTCACAAAAAGTTATCGTTTAATTTCTAGATTCATTCCTCAAAATTTCGTACAATTCTCTGAGGACCAAACCAAAGAGTCTCCTTCTAATTGTAAGTTGAAGAGGGAAAATGTTTGCACAGACGAAAGGATAGCGCGTGGCTGTTGCCGCTTGCCGACGAAATGGACATTTCAGTTCTAGGAGCGAGACAGTAAAGTTCACTTTACATTCTTAGGATCGTTCTTGATCACCTCGAGACTCGATTTAGAGTTGAAAACAGGAACGTGCGATTGAAATCACTTTCCAATTAGAATCCAAATGATATAGCGAAGAGACTCGAAAGAGTCGAAAGCGATACGAGAGATTCTAAGAACCACATCCGTGACGCAATCGTGCCACCTTAAGGATGATGAAAGTCAAGAAGAGGTAGAGATTAGTCTAATCTTTGTGGATGAGCGATGCTAATTTCAGATCTGGAAGGATCGAGTACCGGCACTAGAACTTCACCCTCTTGATCCTGTCTGAACTGACTAAGATCACATCGAAATCGGTAAGGTTGAGAACAGGAACTAGCAGTTCAATCTTTCCTTCCCACACACAAATATAAAAAAAAATCTGTATAGCGGAAGCGAACCAAACTACTTCCACGGTAACGTGTGAAATAGGTGAGAAGAGCGATCGCTGAGCAATCGTGCGGAGCGAAACGAGGAATCGAACTCAACGACAGTCGATGAAACTTCCGCGTTGCCATGCTGGAGATATCTGAAGCAAACGACATGGTGAAGAGTAACACCTCTCTGAAAATGAGAGAAGCGTGGTGCCCGAGGAGTGGGCCTGCTATCTCTTCGGGCACTGTGATCTAAAATGGAGCATCGAATTCTTGAGGAGGAAAGTCTACAGGGTGAAAGAGAGTAAAGGGGAGAGATAGTATATCGAGAGAGGGGGTAAGGGAAAGGGAAGGGGAGACGGTAGTCCGAAAGGGGGAACTAGATTTGAATATTCGTTGGAAGGGAGGGGGGAGCTTTCACGACTCAGGTGTAGAGAAGGGGGGGTTAAGGGAGAGTCGTGTCAAAAATACTGATGGAACTGATATTGCCAATAGTACGGCTATGTGTGAGTAGACCTTAAATGACAGGGTTCCATTAGTTTTGAAGACCGAAATATTAAAGGTTTACTTCATGATCTTTATGCAAAAGTTTCTGCTTTGCGTTGAAATAACATACCCATTTAA